>NC_051164.1:38442997-38529187 GCF_013339745.2 Dermacentor silvarum | reverse complement strand
CGCGCACCACACATCACATGCCTGACACTCAATGGCAAACGATGACACCGTTCCGCATGTAGCACAAAGCAGTGGCGCTACACTTGGCGAAGACTGCTTCGGGTGGTCTTTGTTGCAAGTCAGCAATGTGCATTAAAAAATAAAAAAAATGAAAGTGAGAGGCGTCTTGGTTTTTGAAAGTTGCGCCTCCTGGTGGTGATGTGGAAAGACTCAGCTTTTCTCGCTAATATTTCTCAACAGCGAAGCTGTTACGCGGGGCTCTTCGTGGCCCCGCGCAGCATGGACCAGAAACTCCGCCTGGCGATGACGTCAACGGGCGTTCCCTAGCAACCACTTGGCACCGCTGCACCTCGCTTCGCCTAGCTTCGGCAACTCTCCTCCGCCGCCGCGCCAGCTGCTATGACCGCGCACCTGCTCCGTCAAGGCATTAAGTCACTTGGCGTCGCCTAGCAACCACCTTGCATACCTGCTCTCCCACATCGCCTGGCCATGCCATCGTTTCGGCAAGCTCTTCACGCCGCGCTTTCCAGCTACCACACACATGCTTCGCCTACCCACACCGACACCGCGCGCCCGCCAAGAGATCACGTGATCTCACCAGAACTCCGGCTCCCGCCAAAACCTCCTGGCTCCACCAGGTAGGCGAAGTCAGAAACCATGACGTCACTGCGCACCAACACGGTTCGCGGGCTGTGTAGGCTTTGTCTAGCTGTGCCCGGAAAATGTGGAGCCGAAGCTTAGTCGTGATGTCACCGGTAGATGAAAGCTCGGAGAACTCTCGTTGACTCTGTGGCGAGTATATGTAGCCTTGCCATGGGACGAACAAAGAAGATCCGGACTCCCGAATAAGAAGCCGCTCATCTTGAAGCCCGTCGCGCGACCAAGCGAGATTCTGCGCGTCGGTGCCGAGTCGATTCAGAATACCGTGCCTAGCAGCACTTAGCATTTCCTGGCAAAACTCAGCCAAGCCTAGTAAAACCTGGAAGAAGCTAGGTCGATCACCAGCTGCGCTGTTTAGTCCAGCCTTGCACCACTAGTGCAAGCTGCCCACATTTTTTTTTCATTCTTTGTTGATGTATCAATTACCAGAATAAATTGACGTTCCGGCTTTCAGCAGTCTCGACCACCTAATGCTGCGAGTGTTAAGAAATTATCAACAACTATAGTAACCCTTATGCAGGTATACCAACGCGCCATAAACGGTCTTTTGTGGCTAATGTACTTATTTGCCCGGCGCTGCATGTAACTATATATAGTTGCTGTTTCACACAATTTGAACCAACATTAATAAAAAGTACTACATGTTACGACATCGAGACCGAAGGCACATCGTTAGAAGCCCTGATTTAATCAGTCTATCTTTTGAAGGAAAATTGCGGTTTACCCAGGCAGTTAGCTAACTTCAAGTACTGAAAATAATAAACCGCCATAATAAACCGTCACGAAAGCTAGAGTATCTGCCAGCACTTGCTACGATAGTGATATCTGTCAGCACGATAGTGAGTCTCAGTAACTAAATCGAACGAAACTTTAAAAGGTAAAATAGCGCACTGTCTTGATTACAATTCACTCGGCCATGATAAAATTCTGTTGGGAAGGACAGAGCAAAGAATTTCATGCTGAGAAGTGTCGCCTCAAGCACTCCAGCCCAGGCTCTAGCGCAGAGGTGGCTTTAGTGCATCTGCGAGAATGCTCGCATTTCAGGCGAACGCTTATGACGTAGGTATGGATAGTGGAAATCCCGTGGACGCCGGGCCACGCGGGACTGGAGGGTAACGAAAGGGCGAACGCCTTAGCTCGAGCGCTAATCAACCGAGCGGGGCAAAACCAATCGTCTCATCAATCCCCACCGTGTACCTTCGTACCCCTGCCATCAAATTACTGCGACCGACTCGACATCCAGCGAATCAACCGCAGGATTTATCCTCCCCCTCACAAAAAGCTCAGCACTGAAGAGGCAATAGCCCTTAGACTTATCCAAAAGAACACATTCCCAAACCTACACAGATACAGCAAAATATACCCACAAACATATCGCGGCATCTGCCCCTGGTGCGGCGACACACGCCCTACACTCTTTCACATCTCGTGGGGGTGCGAGGGCAAACCTGAACATTTAAAGACGCCTAACACGTCATTTGAGCGGTGGGAGGTACAGCTGACCAGCGATAGCCTGGCGGGACAAGAAGCTTTCGTCCAGCGAGTACGTCGAGCAGCCATGGCCAGTGGAGTCCTGGAATGAGGACACCACCCACTCGTCCTCAAGATCAACGACCTCGATGGTTTAAATAAATGTTCTCTCTCTCTCCTCTTTCTCTGGATAGTGCAATTTCAACATGTATAGTCTATGTTATATGCTTTATTCTCTGGATGCTGTTGTGGGAAGACGTGATGGTGTTTGGTTGCCCACATTTATTTATGCACTATCACAGACGCTGTTGCTCTCGCCGACGTTCTTGCCGCATTGTCGCCATTCTACTTTCGCGCTTAGCTCGAACGCGCGGAGCAGCCGAGGCGCAACGTCGTCGTCGTCGTCGAGACGCTGACCGCTTGCCATACTGTACATTTGAATGTATGGAACATGCTTTCGAGTTTATTTTACCTTTTTTTTCTACGGGCTATGGGAATTATGCATGAGAGAAAAATCGTTTTGACAGAGAATGTCCCCCAAAGTCTGTGTAGAAGCAATGGTTCCTTTCCTTGCGTGCCTGTGTGTTTAATGACAGCATGTTGCGTGCATCTGCGACACATGGGACGCTTGCTTGGTAAGTTTGATGCGTTCTCTATTTTTATTTTCTATCTAACCTGTCGATTACGTTACGGTCCGCTAACAATACAGAATACGAAGCACGCAACTTGCTTCCCACTCTTACGTTTATGTGCTGTCGGGGGCGCACTAGAACTACTTTTAACTTTTTTTTATCAAAGCCACAGTGCCAGCATATGTGGATTTATAAATTTTGACAAGGGGTACAATAATAAATTTACCGTAATTAAAAGAACCGGAAGCTTCCGCTTTGGTTCAAAAACGCGCCATAAACCGAGCATGCATCGTTTATATATTACCAGCGCGTAATATGCCATGATTTCGTTTATAGTGTCCTTACTAGAAGCACCACGAGTGAACGTTACGTCCGGTTCTCAAAACATAGCAGAAGAATGGCCCTAAATTAACGAAAGTGTTGGTTAAGCTCGAATGCATAATGTCACCAAAATGCTCCACCGCGAAATATGTTCACTTATGCTACCGACGCGCTGGTGCATATAATACAAAATGTATGTAACAGTGTGCACGGTGCTAGTATCCAGATGACAATTAACATTCAAGTTCCATTCGGGCAACACATGGCCCTCGTAGCGGGTATGGTACAGTGGTGGTGCGACAACTCGAAGACAAATAAGGCAAACTGAGAAGACTTTAGCTACGTCGTCGCGCCACCTGAACCAGCTATACTCTCTTATGCTCTCATCATCATCATCATCATCATCATCATCATCATCATCATCATCATCATCATCATCATCATCATCATCATCATCATCATCATCATCATCATCGGCCTATAGTTATATCCATGTTTCTCTCCTCATGCGGCGCTAATGCGGTACGTGTTATAAGCATAGGAAGCCATCTGTGAAGGAAAACGGAACGAAACAAATGATTTACATGACTCGTAGAAGAAGGAAACTTCTTTTAGGAACAGCTCCGCAGCTGCAAAGGCGATGTGCTAAAGCAGGTAACGCTGGTTCCAGCTCCATCCCGTATACAAATGTTGAGCGGGTGTTAGCCAATCACGGCAGCTGCAGGCGCGATCACGTTCTGGCTATGCAGCATGGGACGACTCGTACTGAGAGTAGTTGTCACAGAACGTTTATGTCTCTCGATCTCTGGATACCATATCGATACCATCCCAACGAATGCTCTGCGATTTGAGTGAAATAAATCAAATAATCAACGGACGGTTTGATAAAATGAAACAGCATCAACTATTTCCTTTTAACATCCTCACAAAGAAAGACACTCTATAATGAAGAATCAAATTGCGGTAGGCAAATTAAATTAGATTTACCCTAGTACTTTCAGAAATTGCCGATTGTTTGATGTATTGAACCACGGTAAGAAAATGTGTGGGTCTAGGGGACCAACGACTTTATCCCTTAAATTCCTTACCTAGACGCTATCCTGCAAGACACGGCGCAAAGCTTAGGCATTATCTGTTTTCTTGTGTTGAAAGCTAGAAACTAATAATAACTGATTCAGTTATTCTTGTGATGAAATATTTTAATGTTTTACAGCGAACATTGAATTATTCCAATCGCTACCACATATGTTGACGTGACAAAAGACAAAACATTGTCATGCGATCTCGCTTTTCTCGATGGCTTGCATAGCAAGTGGACAGCAGGAATCAGGTAGTGAAAATGCCGAACCACCGCGAGCACCGAAGAACATCTTTCGGAACACATATTTCAAGTACGCTGCATTTACGAGTGCTCCAGTTACGCTCTTGCCTAGTTTCATCTCGTTGATTCGAGTTATTATTGGCCTGGTAATTCTACTCGTAACAACAAAACGACCAGGCGAGCGAGCTCGTCACAGGTATCGCTGCGAAAAAGCCTTTCCCTCAGCACCAGTGGCCGTTGTTTCGGCGTACGTTGTATAACAAGGTATACTCCCCTTTTTACTAATTTCAAAAGGAGTTCACGAGGCTAGGGCAATTTTAGAAGATTGTAGACACAGTTCACATAGTAGGAAATCAGGTGTTTACTTCGGCGTGCAGCCGCATGTAGCTTCGAACAGCTGGCAAGATCCAATCGTTCGCTTCGGTGGAGCCAACAAATCACTCCAACAATGGAAGCCCTCTTTCATTTTAGCAACGACACTGGCACAAGGTTCTTCTGCAACATTTAGAGAACTGTTAATGTACGCTACAATAATTTCTTACTTTCTAAATTAATTTAGAAAGATTTTCACGGGAAGCACCAAACTTTATTTCCAACACTTTCATACAAATATTGAAAGTTTTTATAAGGCTTCTTATTGACGGAGAAGAGTTTTTAACGCTTCATCGACGAATTATTCATGACAAAGAACGATGGCGGAGTCGTCGATGGTACTAATGCGCATCAACTTCCGCGAGTGTCCGACTAATTGAAAAGGTGCAGAGTCACTTAAGCATCCTTACAGGCATTGAATACGAAGGAATTGTGCCACTTCCGCGCGATTCCCTTAACTTGGTAATGTGCTCGAATTGCGCAAGGCCAATTTTGAGGGTGGACTAACCGAATTTTGGAGGTAGGTCAAATTAATTTTGAGATTTGTCCAGTTCGGGTTTGAACGTGAGTGAACCTAATTTTGGAAACGGGCAACGTAAATTTTTTGGGTGTGAGCCACACAAATTTCAGGGATTGGCCTAGTGAATTTTGGGAGTGGATATGGTTGGCGTCGAACCTTGGTTAACACAATTTTCGAATTGGGCGAAGTATTTTTTTGGGGGTGTGGCCACTACGTCCGTCCGACGCCGGGGCTGTTTACCATGGGATATCTGCAATGCGGCCGGCAGCAGGTACTGACGGCATCGTGAACATTACGTCATCACTTGATCACGTGAATTTCATTACCATCGGATGGTAACGTCGGACGCAGGATTTTCCGCTTCGGCGGACAAATAACACTTTCGCATTAATAAAACAATTGACACTTTGGCCCCCAAGCAAATCCCTTAAAGCGAACCCAAGGTGTCGTGTTGCACTGAAGGTGTTTCAGGAAACTGGCATGAGCAAGAGCCCTGCCAATGACGTCGCACACGCCGCATCAGGGGGGGGGGGGGGGGGTATTCTCTAAGAGTGCATCTAGTGAACTGTCCATTTCAGATGTAAGCGATTGGCTTCAGCTGCCCGAGCGCGAAGTAGACTGGCTGCCTTCGTATCGCTTGTGTACCTGGAGCCAAACGCGAACTCGAGCCTGCCGCTATGGACAATTCACTAGATGGACTCTTACGGAATACCCACGCTGCAATGTACGAGATTCGACCAAAGAAAAAACATCGGCGTTCGTCTACTGTGCGTACTGTGCGCACTCTGACCTGCGTATGCATGCCAGTGTTGTTGGACTACAGCATGTTTGCTCAGTAAGAACGCTAATGTGTTTTCGTCCATCCTTAGTGCCAGCAGCGGCCGCCATACCCCGGTCGTGACTCCGGAGAAGACGATTCTGTGGAGCGTGACGGCGCTTGCATATTGTTTCCCACACTGCCTACTAGAGGGCACTCTGGTGTTGCGATCGTACACCCACCATGGGAGTGATAGACAGAGTACGCGGATTTGTGTCTGAGGCTTTAGACGTTCTTGTGGCTTCGTTTCCTACGCTTGGCTGCCTTTATTGGCCTCAATTTCAAGGCAAACTATACCATTTCTAGATGCAAAAGTCAATCAGACTCCGACAAAATGCGTAACAGCTGCTGATTGCAGTGGTTCCGCATGTCGAGGTAGCCAAATCGGAACGCGCCAAGCGTTTTGTCGCGTTTGCTTGCCCGAGACAAATTATTAATGGTGTTCTATACAGTTTGTCGATGGATGCGTCCGTGGTGCAATGATTTCAACATGGGGCAAAGGTCCTCTGTTCGAATGCAGCGGTCGGACAACTTTATTTGTTTATGTAATTATCTATGGCGCAGTACGTCGTTCAAATTGGTGAGTTTGCGAAGTCACGAAGCCGTTTAAAGCCGGAAAGATGAAGTTTAGGCAAATCTAAGTTGTTATCATCGTTTCCACGCTGGCTAAACTGCCCTGCTTGCGTAGATAAAAGCGCCACAGGTACTATCGGCGTCAAATGAAACGCGAACAGCGGAGCACGTGGCCGAAGCATAACTGAAGGTGTAGTGCGCACCGTCCAGTCAGCACCATTGACAGGCGCGTACATCCGGTTTGACCGCCCTGTGAAGTTATGCTCCCCCTTTTCGTTTCTCTTCTGGTTCTCTTTTAGTTCAAAGCAAGAAAAGATACTGGCGCAGTTATGATGATGGCGCAAACCGTACCACGCGCACCGCTGCTCGCGTTTCACTTAAAACCGATAGCACGTACGGTTTCGCCACGCTGTGCGATAATACTCGCCCTATGCTGCGATATTCTAGTATCTGTATTATTTGATATTTTCTCGCTTTCAAGTAAAAGATAACCAGAACAGAAACGAAAAGAGGATGCATCACCTCGCAGTGGGGTCAAACCGGATGTGCACGCCTGTCATTGGTGAGGAAAGGACGGCGCACACTATACCCTCGATTATGCTTCGGCCAGGCGCTCCTCTGTTCGTGTTTCATTTGACGCTGATAGTGCATCTAGTAAATTATTGTATGAAACTCTGTGGGTTCTCCCATTTAGCTGCGTTGCGTTTGTGGATAAATTCACTGCGTGTCTCTGCAGACCTACTGACCCAGCTAAACCCCTTTTAGACGTCTCTGTAGACCTTCTAGCCCTTCTAAACCTTACTCCGCTGGTACCGCGACAGCACGACAACCACGATGGCATCTGTATCAATGCACTTGCAATAAATATCTTTGCAGATATAGACCGATTGTAACTACGCATACATCAAGGATAGCGAATCAATAAGTAGAGTACGGATTTAAAGCTGTAAAGGAAGCAAAATTAATGTGCTACTCCATGGTGTTGGTTGGTGGCTGAGGTCTCAGTGCGATTCTCACAGGTCCCACGTAAGGGCTGGCGTTGATGGGCTGAGGCCACCTCGATTAGCAGCAGGCGAGATCTTCGACAGGGCCGAGCACACCAATGCCAACGCCGATAAGATGCTGTTGGGTTCCTGGTTATGCAGGAACACGAACGCCGAGGCGCTTAGTATGCTATTGTCAAATATAAATCAAATTTGTTGCACTACAATAATTGAAACAATAATTCAATTTGCCATCAGTTTTTTTTCTATTAAATCATTATCAGCATTATTTGAGGAGATGCTATTGTTTTGAGTGACGAATACTGTCTTATAAGAATGCCACGGGACGAGACACATTTTGTTTCTGCGCTTACTTTTCAGTAAGCGCCTTGATTTGAAAACATTTTCGTGTTGAATTCCGTGCTAATAAATTTTTAATGTACCAAGATGAGCTCCAAGTCCAAATATTTCGATGCTTATAAGATACAAAAACCTCGTGTTGAGGCTATTATATCTCGGAGTCTAGCGCGAGAACTGATTCAGTGGCTTCGCTCATCAACTGCAGGGGCATTTCGGCAACAGCTACGGCGTGCGAGCGAGTGATTAGTACCTGAATATTTGCTGTACTATGCGTCAGCACTAACTTTAGACAAGCTATCCAACCAAAAAAAAAGGATTTAAGAACATGGCGCAAGGAACGATTTTAAGACCTATGGTGTTCGCTTGACCAGGCCTCGGACGACCGAGCACCGCATGTTTAAAAATCATATCTTGCACCGTGTTGCTTCATCTTATTGTTTGTTGAACAGGCCGAAGTCTCTTCTAGGTTCTGTAGTTTCTGTAGGTTTCCTTTCACGTTGGCATTGCTGGAAGCGACGACCTTGATGCCCTTGAAACACAACCATCCTTAGGCAATCGAGGGGAACCACTAGACAGTTTCAGTTACACGCACGTAGAGGCTTTGCGTACGTAGAGCTTCTACGTGTAAGCAGTGCGCATGCGCAGAACGTAGCGGCCGCGCGCTGGTCTCACAGACGTACGTGAGATTCGATTTTTTACGTGCGTTTCTTGCGAACGTAGACAGCTTCGCGAGGGGGTTTCGCGAGATCACGAACAAGCGATAGCGTGCTGAGCGCGCGCAGATGGCTTGCATGGAAACACGGCGACAGGATGACTGGTCATCTATTTCATTCCATGTCAACGATGACAGCAGATAACGCTTGCACAACACACTTCCGGGCATTGCGGAGACGATGACCGGCACGCATCAATGCACATCACTGGCTTCGCTGAAATACTCATCTTGAATTGAATTGTTCATATTTCCCGATAGACGTAGCTACGTGTTGCGTCGCGTACGTGTAGCTAAAAGCGTTTCAGATGGCGTGCACGTAAGGTACGTAGACTGTTCACGTTTACGTACGTGAAGTCTCCACGTACGTTTAACTAAAACTGTCTACTATGAGGAAAGATGAGAGAGGGAGAACGTTGTTGCGGTCGCAGCACCCATGACTGACAGCTGCAGCCACGTGCCGCAGTTACAGATGACACATCATTCCCGCGTCCTCCAGGTAAATAAGGAAGTGCTCGAAGACGGAGCTGTGCTGCCGGCCGGGGAACAGAAGTTGGTTGCAGCGCTGATAGCGCAGGAAGGCTCGGGCATCGAAATGATGCGTGGAGCTAAGTCCTCTCCAACCAGTAGGCAAACAGAACCTGCTTCTTTGTTTCTGCCATGCTGCGTGATTAAAAATGGCAGTGATGAAGTCAGAACCAGGCGTTTGGCGACAAAGGTGCCCGCAATTCGTTTAGCTCGCGCGCTCGCACGCTGCCCTTTTTGTCAGTAACGTACCCGGGCAGCGACCAACATTCGCAATAGACAAAGAAAGCCACTCGATTTAAACTAAAGCCGAAAATGATGTTAGCTGAGAATCAGGGTACCGAGCACCGCCAACTATTGGAACTAACAGAAACAATCACTTCTGGAAGCAAGTTACAAGGTAGGGAGCTCGTGTATAACTCGACGGCCAGGCGGCTGTGGTTTCGGATGGAGGTTGAAACAGCAACGCAAGAGATGCTGGTAACGTTGATAGAGCCAGCAGATAATGACTCCAATTTTGTTTTCCCTCCATCTGGTAAAAGCAGCAGTACAAAGTTCTTCTGCAACCTTACCAAAAAACTAATTCCAACTATGATTAGTTTTGTGTAATAAAAGCCCTTAGTCTGTATAATACTAGTAGCGCCAAATAGTATTTGAAGATCTTCAATATAGGAATAGAAGTTAGTTGTAATAATTAATTATTGAGGCAGAGATATGCTAATAGTTCTTAGAAGAAATAAGCGTGATAAAAAAGGGGTTGTCGCGGCCACGACAGCGTGAACGCGCCTTGGATGTCCCTATGTTTGCTAAAGCAATAAAATAGCAGGTTTCGGCTATTTCTGCACCAAATGTTTTTAATTGCCTGTCGCAGATAGCACAACTTTTACCTTTGAACTAAATTACTCGATGACGAGACCCATCACTTCTACAAGAAATCAAAAGAGCCTAAATAAATAACAATAATTACAATACAGGGATTATCCGAAAAGTAATGTCGGTGATTATATTGTGAATCGACTGTACGTCGCAGCACGCTAGGACCGGCTGGGATTGGTGGAGGGGGAAGTTAGCTTAGGCATGTGCAGTCGCTCAGTCGTCTGCGACCATCTAGAGATTAAGGTCAGTATTTTTCATGAAGCTAGCTTTCCTTTCCCGTGCAAGCCGTAATCCAGCGCTCGTTGGAACAAAGGATTGTTTGAAGTTTTTATGTGAAACTAGTCAAGTTCGCAGTCGGAACTTCTCCTATGATAAGCTTCTCCTTCTCCTTGACTTTGCTGTTGTGGTGCTTCGCTGCACACACAATGCTCACTGTCCTCCTATTTTCCTCTTTTTATTCCCCCTTTCCCTTACCCCATGTGTAGGGTAGCAAACCGGACGTTCGTCTGGTTGACCTCCCTGCCTTTCCTCTCTTCGATTCCTCTCTCTCTCTCCTATGATAAAGACGGCCTTTGGCGATAATTGTTTGCCAGAACGCCAAGTCTACCGGTGGCACAAGGCCCTTTTAGAAAGTCGTGAAGAGGCAGCGATGAAGCCCGTGCTTCCCGGCCATCAAAGGCCGGCCACCAATGACCATAACGAACGAAAAAGTCTCCGTTCAGTGGCACAGACAGTAAACATTCCAAACAGTACCGCTTCCGAGATTTTTGATGAATAATTTGCAGATGCGAAAAGCTTGCGCGAATATTGTGCCCAAAGTGTTAACGGACAACCAAAAATCACAGCGAGTTGAAACGTGTCAGGAACTTTGGGACTTGTGCGAACGTGACCCCCCCCCCCCCCCCATATCAGACAATGTCATCACAGGTGACGAGACTTGGTTGTTTGAATACAACCCCGAATACAAATCCACGCGGAGACGTGCCCTCTCCTGCCCTCGCTAGCGTGAGCTTCCTTACATAACGTGCGCTGAAATGAATTTTCTATGTGGCATTTATTACCTTTATAGCAATTAACAATCTTAGGGAGGACTACGCACATTCCAGGGGCTGACTGTCTTTCTCTCTGTCTGTCAATCTATCTATATCAGTTTTCTCGCCAGGTTGGGGCGCTGGGCACATAGTTAATGGCCCAATGGGTAGCGCATCGGGCTGCTGTGCTGAGGAAACTGGGTTCAACGCCCACCGTCGAACCAACTTAGTTCACTGAGTATGTGGCACTGCTTACGGGCTGATGCTCAATGAACCTACTTCATGTCAAGTTGGAGCTTTGGGTATTTGCCACTTGGTCTGCGCCGCTCTTCAATGAACCTCTTCGACGCCAACTTGTATGATTGGGTATGTGTATTTGCTGCCTCTTTAAAGTCACAAACAAAAGTAAAATGAATCCAGTGCTCAGTGGAATCGAACCGGCGCCGCGCGCAGACTTCGCGGAGGCGCTACTAGATGGCGCAGCCTGTGCAGTGGAAAGCGCGAAAGAGGATCCCGGCTGCACACGCGGTTCGACATAGGCAATACGGAGGTGCATTGCATAAGTGCTAATGACGGAAATGGATGAAGATACAAACATCAACTGCTCATGCTCGATGGAGGATAGCTCAAATTGGTTAATCATGACACGTCCGGACACTAGCGAGCGATAACTGTTTAGGCCTATAATATACATTGCTGTGCGAGATAATCAAGAGCTGGTTTAATCGCGTGCTGCCGCTTTTAATTGTATTCCACGGCTTGGCCATATGGGGCACTTCTTCACTCGAACTCGTATGAGCTGTTATACTGTTCAAAAATTTTGTAGTGGACTTACGACAAAGCAACGACTGGTTAGATGGTGTTCCACAGCTCAGCAAACGTGTATGCTCAATTAATCTTTATGGATGCAATACCCTGTCTCCCCCCGTAGTTTACCTGCCAGCGGAGAGACATCACGCGACCTTTTCAAAAGTGATTAGCGCCCATCAAGAGTGTATACCGTCATCTTTTACACCAGTGGCAAAGCCTTCATCTCCCCTGTGTTGCCTGCGACCGCCTCAAGTGAATTTTACTATTCCCGGAATCACCAAGAAGGCCGATCATCCATCTCTGGCTCTGAAGCAACTGACGCTCCAATTAGTGCATCAGAGATATCACGACTACATACGTATATATATATACCGATGGTTCCAACTCACCAACCAGCTCAAATGCCGCATTCATCGTTCCAGTCAAGCAAGTTGCAGTTAAATTAAAATTATCACATATGACTACATCTACGTCGGCAGAACTCTCAGCCCTCCATGCAGCTGTGACCTACGTCACCGCAGAACTGGCACAGAAATGGGTCATATTCTGTGACTCTAAGGCAGCCCTTCACAGTATCAAGTCAGCCTTACACCACAGAGCTTACGAGCAGATGATATCCGACATCAGGGAAGTACATCACCATGCTCTGGAAACAGGGCACAGCATACTATTCCAGTGTATTCCTACTCACTGTGGCATCATCGCCAACGACATTGCTGACAGGGCTGCCCAATCTGCCCACGAAGACACACCCAGACGAGTACAATACCTTTGGCGAGGACGGACACTGCCAGGTAACTTCGTATGCTTGCACGCAAAAAGTCACAAGCTTTGTGCAGTTCAAGTGCCTTCAATTGCCGATTGTATAAGTTGGACCCCTTGCTACGGCTACAACTGCCATCTAGCCTTTCCTGCGGCAAAACAACCTTGCTGTGCCCCTTGTGGCTGGGAGTGGTGTTCAATAACGCTTACAAATACCGTATGGTAATGGCCGAGAGCCCGATGTGCGACTCCTGTATGTGCGAGGAAACCATCGAACACCTGTTGTGCTCCTGTCCTCGCTATGACGTACAACACCTCAGTCTCAGGACAACTTTAAGCCGGCTGGACTCCAGACCGTTCTCTGAGTCAAAGATACTCAGACCGTGGCTACACTCGTCACTGGCACAAAAAGCGATGCGTGCTTTAGCACAGTACTTGAAGTGCACCGGTTTAAGATACCGCCTACAGTGTCCCTGTACATCGTCCCACGTGTACTCAGTACTCATTCTCTCCCTATTTTTCTACTTCTATTCCCCCTTTCCCTTACCCCTAGTGCAGGGTAGCAAACCGGATGCTCTTCTGGTTGACCTCCCTGCCTTTCCTCTCCTTGCTCTCTCTCTGTCTCCCCGTAATATTGTCCGCAGCTAAATGAAATTTACGAACTACTCCCACGTGGCATTCTGCGAACTCGAGTGTATACTTTGCGTAACACCTCACAGGTATTTTCGTGCAGTGAAACTGGCCTTTCTTTCTGTGTACAGATGCGCATATCCTTCATATACTTCATTGTGTACCGTAAGCAAAAAGCTGGCCCCGTATCGACTTTCTCCCTTCTTAAGTCTAAGTGATAAAAATTGAATGCGAAGTAAGGTATACCACCGACTATCTTTTGCTCACAATGCTTCCTGCAGACACATGTGAACTGAAAACATTATGTACTTTTGAACCATTCAGAAATATAGTCTATGGCAACACGATCAAAACCTGCTTCTAAGAACCCAAACTCAACTGCCCGAGATTTTGACTGCTCTAAAGCAGCTTCACTAAAATATGCCCCTTTACAAGACCCAGCAATCCTAGCCATACACAACAACCGTTTCTGTGGGCACTGTCACGCAGAAACGTGTGATTTTCTTTTCTTTCTTTTCTTTTTTTTACTTTTACTTATTTTTCTCTCTCTCTCCTTTCACATCCCTTTACTCCTCCCCCGGTACAGGGTAACCAACCGGAGATAACCTCTGGTTAACCTCCCTGTCTTTCCTTTACCTTTTCTCTCTCTCTCTCCTAGCCATACAATCGAACAAATGTTTACATAAACAATGCTCAAGATAGGTGCTGATTTTAATGTCACTGCACTGTGCTTCAAGGTATCTGTGAAATGAAGAAATTTTGATATTGTTACGGGAATAATGTTTATTTAGAAAGTGTAACTATACACAAGGTACAGCAGCCACAAGAAGTGGCGACGGATGCAAGGCTGTCGCGTGCCTCTGGCCACTTCGTCGTCGTTGTGTTCGTCCGTCCGACAATGGCAGTATGGTGGCTAGTAGCAGCCCCTTCACTGTCTCGAAGCACTAACACCCGCCCCCCCCTCCCCGGGCGAGAGCGTCGACCCGGTGCTTACGACGCACCATAGGGGAGTTACGGACGGCTTAAGTCTCGCAACGTGTACGATAGCTGAGGGCGGTGGCGTAGATGGCGCTGGCGCGACGACTGGTTCGATTTCCCGCATAACGTAGGTGACTTGACGTAGCACCCTGTAAGGACCATCGTAGTGAGACAGCTAGCTTTTCCGAGAGACCGATGCGGCGGTACGGCGACCACAGCAGCACGAGGGCACCTGCGGAGTAACAAACATCTCTGTGGCGACTTTCATACAGGGCTTCTTGGGAAGCCTGGTACACTGTGAGCCGTTCACGAGCGATCTCGCGAGGTGGGTCGGCGCGCGTTAGGGCATCGCGAACGTTCGTAGTGGTTGAGGTCACTGGAAGTAAAGTATCGAGCGGCAGAGAAGGTTTGCGTCCATACAGGAGATGACAGGAGTGGTGTCATGTCGAGGCGAGTTGCAGACGAAAATAACGTGCGGAAAAGTAGCGTCCCAATCGCGGTGGTCTGCGGCGACGTACATTGAAAGCATATCGGTCAGAGTTAGGTTCAGGTGCTCTGTGAGTCCATTCGTTTGCGGGTGATAAGCAGTTGTGAGCTTGTGGTAGGTAGAGCAGGGACGAAGGATGCCCTCGATGACGCGAGACAAAAAGTGTCGGCTTCGATCGGTCAGAAGCTGTCGAGGAGCACCATGATGCAAGATGATGTCACTAGCAAGAATGTTGGCGACACCCGTAGCGCAGCTGGTTGGGCGGGCACGGGCAACAGCGTATCGCATCGCGTAGCCGGTGACGACAGCAACACGTTTGTTTCCTGGTGTCGAGGTTGGACAGGGCCAAGAAGGTCGAGCCCAACATGAAAGAAAGGTTCGGCGGGAATGTCAAGAGGATGAAGCAGGCCGGCAGGTAGCATAGCTGGCTTCTTGCGGAGCTTGCATTTGTCGCAGCAAATGACATATCGGTGGACGCAGCGATAGAGACAAGGTCAGAAGAAACAGCGCCTTACACGATCATAAGTGCGGGTGACCAGCAGGGGGCTCATCGTGATGCTGGCGAAGTACAGCTGACTGCAGATGGGCAGGCACGACGAGGAGCCGTTTAGGGCCCTCAGGATGCATATTATGGCGGTATAAGGTGCCGTCCTGAAGGAAGAACAAGTGGAGTGATGGGTCGGGTGTGGCAGAGCTGAGATTGTCGATGATAGACCGTAAAGTGGACTGGCGGTGTTGTTCGTCCCTTATATTAACGAGGTCCGTGATAGACAAGACGCAGACGTCGGTGTCTTGCTCTGTGACGTCAGGCGGATCTGCGGGATGCTGTGATAGACAGTCGGCATCTTGATGAAGCTGACCGGACTTGTGCACTACGGAAAACGAGTGTTCTTGGAGGCACAGAGCCCAATGACCAAGGCGGCCTGTAGGATCTTTGAGCGAAGAAAGCGAACATAGGGCATGATGATGAGTTACGATGGTGAAGATGCGGCCAAACAGTTAGGGACGAAATTTGGCAACAGCCCAGACAAGAGCAAGACATTCTCGTTCTGTGATGGAGTAATTCTTCTCCGGTGCGGACAGGAGGCGGCTAGCTTACGCAGAAACACAGTCGTGGCCCCCCTGACGCCGAGCGAGGATGGCACCAATTCCATGGCCGCTAGCATCTGTGCTAACTTCCGTCGGTGCAGTCGGATCAAAATGCGCTGAAATAAGAAACGTCGTGAGGGCATTGATAAGCGCCGAAAAGGCAGCAGTTTAGGGCGAGCCCCATGTAAAAGCAATGTTCTTTTTTAGGAGCATAGTAAGCGGACGCGCAATGTCGGCGAAATGAAGAATGAAACGTCGGAATTAGGAGCACTATTCAATGAAACAGCAGACGTCTTTAGCCGAATAAGGTACAGGAAAATGCTTCACGGTGCGAACTTTTTCAGGATGGGGCTGGACACTCGCCGCGTTGACGAGATGGCCAAGGACCGTGATTTCACGACGTCCGAAATGGCATTTTGAGGCGTTGAGCTGGAGACCAGCATTGGGGAATACCTCGAGCATGGCGAAGAGGCGCTGAAGATGGCTAGTAGCCGCCCATTCACTGTCTCGTGGGAATATACAACACAGTTTTGACACCAACTAAAATATTTAAATTTTAAGTTTTCCGATGTTTCGATGCCAGACCACCTGCTTCTTCAGGGCTGATATCTGTAGGATCAGTAATGCATTTTTTAAACTTTTTTTTTGACCTTGATCGAGCTGAGCTGTGACGACGCGAAGTATTTTAACGTGTATTAGAACTAGGGTCACAAATTACGGTTCGAAGTTCGTTCTTGTCTGCCATATATTCCAAGACAACAAAAGTAAGCGTGTTGCAGGAATTCTGTCGAGTTCAAAAGTGAACACAGAGTCGCTAGCTCTCCCGCACTCACCCCCTTTGAAACGTCAGAAACAATCAAAATCAAAACAATCAGCTCATTCATGGAAGTGGAATTTGTCAAAGAAACTGAAAAAAAAAACGACGGGCTTGAGAACAACAATTTTCTTAAGAATTTCTCTAAAAAAAGCACTTTGCGTTCAAATTTTAGTCCTGTCGCTTGTTACACAAGTGGTCTGTTACAGAAGTGCTGCTGATTTCTGCAGCGTGTGCACGCAGTGCTGTTGTAATGCAAGTAAGGACTTGGTTGGTCTGCGTGCGTTTAATTGCTGAAACTGCAAAGCGGGTGGTGTTGTCGCAGTTTTTCTTTATGTTTGGCTGTTTAGGAACGTAGACAACTACCATGGTACGCTGCGAGACTTACCCCCACACACATTTTTAGGAAACATTCATTGATCCGAGCAAATCAAATTTTCTATTATAGATTACTCCTACATATAAAAAAAAAAAACACAGACTCCATGTTGTCAGCCTACCTATTTCTCCTCCTCGATACCCATTACGCAATCAAATCAGAACAACACCTTTTACGCGTACTAACTATGGACGTCAGGATCTAAACTATCAAATACCTAAACTACTAAACATCGTTGAACAAAAAATCGATTTCTTGCACCCCATTTTAAAGAATGTTTAAAAACCTTTATCTTGCATTCTCAAATTCATTATAAACAAAATGCTATTGGACTAACATTTTGTTAAGCACTGTATATGTATGTTTCAATTTGCACTGTAATGTTACAGTTCATACCAATAATTTTCAAGCATACAATGTGTATTCATGGAAGAATGGTATAAGTTTATCGTGTTTATTTTTATTTTTTAAATTGTACACACTCCTTTTTTGTGCTGTATTTGCTTTGAATATGTTTGCCCAACGGGTTTGGGAGCAAGAGCATCTGTCAGGCCACATGGCCTTTAGCTCTTGTTCCTCTTTCTGTAACAAAGAAGGAAGTAAACTTCAACTTCAACTTCTCATATCAGCTTTATTGCCGAAGCATTTTTCACACCACCTGATGTTAAGATTCATTATTATTAAACAATTATTGGTTTGTCAAGACGCCCGACACCCAGTAGCTACGAACATTACCAATAGCTACCAACAATCACATGATAAAGGAAGCTTCAAGATCTCTCGTATGTAACACAAGCGGGACTCTTCCTAAATCAGTTTAAAGGGATACGGACACAAAATCTGAAAATTTTACTATATGCTGAAAATGAATCCTCAGTGTGTGATTACAGGGAAAAAAACAGATCTCGTTTATGAGCCAATGGCTTTATTTTTGGCGTTTTTGTGAGCGCGCGCCTCGCCGCCCGACCCGCGGGAGTTGGAAGGGGTGACGTCACGACACCCTCGTCGGATAACCAGCCGGCCGCCGCGGTCATTCGAAGCGCGCCGACGCTGCCATCGCGAGCATGGATTCGAGTTCTGGTGCTTCTACCAGCGATGAGTACACGTCTGAAGACGAGGACCATTCGAACTTGGCCAGAAATATTACCGCTTACGGCTACGAGCCTTCTGCGTCAAGCGACGAAGAAGAGCAGGCGGCCGTGGAAATGCCGGTCAGGTTTTCGCGAACCGTAGCGCGAAGATTTCGCTCTGCACCAGACACTTGTGAAAGAATTATTTGTTATTTCCTCTGTAAACTTGCTTTTTCAAGAGCACACGCAGGCGAGGCTGCTGCGGGGTACTTCAGCACTGCGTGGATGACTGAATAGTAGTTTATGCCGTCGGCGTGAGCAACTGCTGTGAGGTATCAGTACCTCCGAGACTCTCACGTCCACTTCGCCAGCCGACCGACAGATGGCAACACCTGTCTGGCGTTCTGCCCAGTTTTTTCTGTGGAGAAGCAGAGCTGTGTGTGTGTCTGATCTCGAGAGTCGCGCTCGCTTGCCTTGTATTGTATTACTATGCTTTGCCAACATTTTTAAAGACATTACTGCCTTCGTGCCCAGCCTCGGGAATCTCGCCCGAGCCTCGCCCTCACACTGCTTCAGAAGGCCGCAAGTGAACGAAAACAGTAACGACATCTTTTCGCCTCCTCTTTTCCAACGCACCGCTGATCATTTCTGCCTTGCGTTTTCATGAGAAGACCGATGGCACAGCGTCAGGCATTAAGCATTGCCTTTTGAGCACAGCCGGCCTGGTCCCATAATCATCGTCGACGAAGTGGCCCGCGCAAATGAAGGCAATCGAGGTCGCCAGGCTGGGCGCGATGACTGACAGGCAGGTATCCAATGTTTACGCACCTTCTCGTCTCTGGGAACCGTGTGCGACGGCGTGTCATAACCGGTGATGCTGTTATAACAGCAATGTCTGGGCATTTCCTTCCGCCGCGACAAACGCGTCAATACCGAGCGAAGACCGCGGGAAGGCGCATGTAAGACGCACCACCTGCGTGGAGCGCCGACGGGGATAATGTTTCGGACGGACCACGCGCGAAGATCGCCGAACCCCTTTAACAAACGCTACAATGGACCGACATTTCCGGAAACACCAAGATGGTTGTGGCCGACCTCGGCCGCGCGCGCGCGGGCGGGTGGGTGTTATGACGTCAAATTTCAGCTTCTGCCGGCGGCCGCTTGGAGGCAAGGTACAACAGAAAATCGCAAAAAATTGTTTCTCGTTCTTTTTTTTTTCAAAGCAGCTTGTTGTTTTCGTCATTTTCAACAGTTCTACTTTTGTTTCGACGCAAAAAACCACCCGCCAACTTTTGTGTCCGTATCCCTTTAGTCCATGCTGTACTATAGAGCTATTAATAACTTACTTTTGATATAATAAACAAAGTTTGTCGTAAATAAGTGGAGCATGAACCAGGGCAGTCACGTACAAGCCGTTTTAAAGTATGTATGCGATACTGCGATGCCTACTTCATCTTTAATTTTACTGCTTAACTCATTTTTAACAATGACGTTCACTACTGTCAGTCGTTCAGTTCGAAAGGCTCACAGCGCCATGATAAAGAATAGAGACTCGTGGAGCTCGAGTCACTCCTGTAACGACCTTGTCCGGTTAGTCTTCCCATTTCCCTCTCTTCAATTGTGACCGGAAAAAATAGACTTTTGAAACGTATTCATCCTCGCAAAGTACGGGCGGATAACGTTCGAGTGATTATTTCTAAAACACCTGTGTATTGTGCTGGAAAGGTAAGCTTCGCGCGGCAGACCGATTCTGTTCTAATAGATCAAATAAAGCATTTTTAGTCTCGCAATCCTTCCGTGGACACGGAGGGGTTCCAGATTCAGTCGCTGCAACCTGTCGGTAACAGATGAAGAAGATCGATAGTCAGATACAATAAATGTAGCAGCCAGGTGCAGAGTTCGTTCTACTTGTGCAATATCTTTAACGTAATATGGGTCCCATACTGCGGAAGCGTACTCAAGGACTGGTCGAACTAGACTGCGGTATGCCTCGAATCTAACACTTGAACGTGAGTCTTTCAATTTCCTGCGCAAAAGGCAAAGTTTATGAAATGCTGTTGTACAAGCGTTCTTCAAATGCTTGTGCCATTTTATGTTGCTTGTGATAGCTAGTCCTTGATATTTGACAGACGTTACTGACTGAATAGCTTTATTAGCGATGTAGTACGTATGAGACAGTGGCTTTTTCTATGTGGCTATTGTCATAGCAACTCTTTTTCCAAAATTGATTTGCATACCGTTTCGTTCGCTCCAGTCCGCAAGTTTACAGAGGCCATTGTTCAGTAGTGTTTGGCAAGACTAGCTATTGACAACACTATACATCACGCAGTCGTCAGCGAACAATTTTACTGTAACAGAATGATCGATGTTAGAAGCAATGCTGTTTATATAAATTAAAAACAACAGAGGACCAAGCACGGGACCTTGTGTAACCCCAGACAATACCGGCAGATCAGCAGACCTAACACTTACACACCCCACAAAAAGTGAGCGATTATTGAGATAAGCCTGCAACCAGAATATCAATCTCTAGGGAAGCCCGGCATCCCTTAATCTGTCAATGACTATAGTGTGTGGCACACAGTCAGAAGCTTTTGACACGTCAAGAAAAACCGCATCTATCTGTCTACAATAATCTAGAGCTGAAGCAAAATCATGCATAACCGAAATTAATTGCGTGGTTGTTGAGACAGTCTTCCGGAAACAATGCTGATACTCAACGAAGAATTTTTTTCGATTCAAGGTGCTGAGATATATGGTGAGCTATTACATGTTCTAGCAATTTACAGCATGTGCTTATTAGAGAAATTGGTCTGTAGTTATAAGCTATTAGCCTGTTTCACTATTTAAATACGGGAATTACTCTTACCGTGAGCCAATCTGCGGAACTACAATCTGTTAGCAATCTGGACAACTTTAGTTTAATTACGTACTGATGCTGAAAAAAATTATGACTCTGACTACTGAACAGTCGTGAACAAATATTGGATTACAATCTGTGTGATAGTAGTAATAATAATCATGTATCAGCATAGGCATTTAGCACTAGGCTAGCAGTAAGCAATAAATGCAGTGCAGGATACGAACACCCCAGAGCTATTCATAAGGGATGAGTAGCTCTGGGAAAGGGCTTACCTTATAAGCTATATGTAAAAACCATGTTGTTTTAGTATTCATTTATGTTATTTGTATTTTACTGGGCTCTTATTCTTACTGTGTTTGCATAAGTTGTACGTGGAGTACGTCATTGCGCGTCATTGCTGGCTCTTTCCCACGCCCTTTCTGTTGGTCTTATAATTTCTTATTGGGCTAACACTGTATTTATCCGGTGTATTTTAACTCTTGTGCTGTATTATAATAGAATGACATTACATTCTATTATTAATAGAAACTTAACAGAAAACGGCCCTAAAGTTAACGAAAGGGTTGGTTAAGTTCGAATGCATATTCTCAACAAAATGCTTGCTCCACCGCGAAATATGTTGACTTACGTTACCGACGGGCTGGTGCAGCTAACACAAAATGTATGTTACAGTGTGCACGGTGCTAGTATCTGGATGACAATTAACATCCAAGTTCCATTCCGGCAACACATGGCCCTCATGGCGGGTATGGTACAGTGGTGGTGCGACAATACGAAGACAAATAAGACAAACTGAGAAGACTTTAGCTACGTCTTCGCGCCACCAGAACCAGCTATACTCTCTTCTACTATCATCACCATCATAATCATCATCATCATAATCATCATCAGCCTATATTTATGTCCATGTTTCTCTGCTCATGCGGCGCTAAAACGGTATGTGTTATAAGCATAGGAAGCCATCAGTGAAGTAAAACGAAACAAATAATTTACATGACTTGTAGAAGAAGAACACTGCTTTCAGGAACGGCTGCGCCGCTGCAAAGGCGATGTGCTAAAGCAGGAAGCGCTGGTGCCAGCTCTATCCTGTATACAAATGTCGAGGGGGTGCTAGCCAGTCACGGCAGCTGCTGGCACGATCGCGTTCTGCGTAAGCAGCACAGGACGACTCGACCTAGGAGTAGCTGGCGCAGAAAGTTTATGTCTCTCGGTCTCTGGATGCCATATCGATACCATCCCAACGAAGGCTCTGCGATTTGAGTGAAATAAATCAAATAATCAACGGACGGTTTCATAAAATGAAACAGCATCAACTATTTCCTTTTAACATCCTCACAAAGAAAGAAACTCTATAATAAAGAATGAAACTGCGGAAGGCAAATTAAATTAGATTTACCCTAGTACTTTCAGAAATTGCCGATTGTTTGATGTATTCAACCACGGTACGAAAATGTATGGGTCTAGGGGACCAACGACTTTATCCCTTAAATTCCTTACGTATATAGACGCTATACTGGAAGACATGGTACAAAGCTTAGGCATTATCTGTTTTCTTGTGTTAAAAGCTAGAAACTATTACTAACTGATTCAATGATTCTTGTGATGCAGTATTTTTTATGTTTTAAAGCGAACATTGAAAAGGGATTTCGAAATTATTCCAATCGCTACCACATGTCTTGACGTGACAAAAGACAGAACTATGTCATGCGATCTCGCATTTCTCGATGGCTTGCATAGCAAGTGGACGGCAGGGATCATGTATGGAAATGCCGAACGACCGCGAGCACCGAAGAACATCTTTCGAGAACACATATTTCAAGTACGCGGCATTTACGAGTGCTCCAGTTATGCTCTTTCCTAGTTTCATCTCGTTGATTTGAGTAATTATTGGCCTGGTAATTGACCTGTAACAACAAAACGACCAGGGGAGCGAGCCCGTCACAGCTATCGCTGCGAAAAAGCCTTGCCCTCAGCACCAGAGGCCGTGTTTAGGCGTACGTTGTATAACAAGGTATCCCTCCCCTCTTTACTAATTTCAAAAGGAGTTGACGAGGCTAGGGCAGTTTTAGCAGATTCCAGACACAGTTCACATAGTAGGAAATCAGGTGTTTATACTTCGGCGTGCAGCCGCATGTAGGTTCGAACAAGTGACAAAGTTTAGATGATCGCTTCGGTGGAGCCAACAAGAAACTTCAGCAACGCAGGCCCAGTTTCGTTTCAGCAAGAACCCTGGCACAAGGTTCTTCTGTAACATTTACAGAACTCCTAATGCACAATACGATAATTTCTTATTTTGTAAAATAATTTGAAATATTTTCACAGGAAGCACCAAACTTTATTTTCAACACTTTTACACAAAAATTTAAAGTTTCTGTAAGGCTTCTTATTGACAGAGAACAGTCTTTAACGCTTCTTCGATGAATTAGTCATGACAAAGAACGGTGGCGGAGTCGCCGATGGTACGAATGTGCATCGAATTCCGCGAGTGTCCGACTAATTGAAAAGTACAGAGGCAATTAAGTATCCTTACGTGCATTGAATACGAAGCAATTATGCCTCTTCCGCGCGATTCACTTCACTTGGTAATGTGCTAGATTTGGCAAAGTCGATTGATGAAGGTGGACTACCCAAATTTCGGCGGTAGGTCAAATTAATTTTGAGACTTGGCTAGTTCGGGTTTGAACGTGAGCGAGCTTAATTTTTCAAATGGACAAAGAAAATTTTTTGGTGTCGGCCACACAAATTTTAGGGATTGGCCTAGTCAATTTTGGGAGTGGATATGGTTGGTGTTGAACGTGGGTCAACACAATTTTCGAATTGGGCAAAGTAAATTTTTTGGGTGTGGCCAATACGTCCGTCCGACGCCGTGGCTGTTCACCATGGAATTTCTGCAGTGCGACCCGCAGCAGGTGCAGCATCGTGAACGTTACGTCATCACTTGGTCACGTGAGTATCGGTACCATCACGTTTAACGTCGGACGCAGGATTTTCCGCTTCGGTGGACATATACTGATTTCGCATTAATAAACCAATTGACATTTTGGCCCCCAAGCGAATCCCCTAAAGCGATCGCAAGGTGTCGCGTTGCACTGAAGGTGTTTCAGGAAACTGGCATAACCAAGAGCCCTGCCAATGACGTCGCAAACGTCGCATCAGGGGGGGGTATTCTGTAAGAGTCAATCTAGGGGACTCTTACAGTGGATTGGCTGCAGCTGCCCGAGTGCGATGTAGACTGGCTGCCTTCGTCTCGCTCATGCACCTGGAGCCAAACGAGAACTCGAGCCTGCACTCCGTCCCATGTGCTCGGAACCTCTTTCTCCACGCACGTTCCCACCTCGCTCATCTTACTCCCCTTATGGACAGCGTAATTAGCCCGTCCGAATGGCGCCCCGTGGACAACAAGCCGATCTGTTTTAACTGCCAACGCATCGAGCATATCGCTTGCCACTGCCGCAGCCACTGGCCTTCTCCGACACGCTATTCGTCTGACTGACACACGCGCCCCTCTAGTTGGCCCTTTGCATTCGCTCTTTCTATAACCAAACCTTCATCTGACCATGCGACACCTCTGATTAGAATCCGCTACTCCCGCTCATCTTTTATTGATTAAGACCCCGCCTACCCCGCTCAACCTTTTCCCTCCGCCGTAAAACTCGTTCGCCTCCGTCACGGCGCGTCCTTCTCCGACCGATTCGCAGCACCCCTGACCAGGGAACCCTAGGACAGTGCAGCTTCTGGAGGTGGAGCTATATTGACAGTATTGGCACGAAACCCTCGCTTGACCTTGCCCACGCACCAGAATCTTTTGGACGTTTTTGCTGACAATGTTTCTTTGTGTGCGTTGATTGATACCGGGGCGCATGTGTCCATTACGAGTGCTGCTCTTTCGTCGGCTCAAGAAAGTTCTGACGTCTGCCCCGAACCGAGATGTACGAGTCGCCGACCGAGGGACTTCCGCTATTGTTGGCACGCGTTCTCCCGAATCACCATTGCTCAGCGACACAGCGTCATTCTCTTCACCGTCATCGAGCATTGCCCCCACGTACTCATTCTCTTGTCTAGATTTTCTCGCCAGTCATTCTGCCCTCATTGACTGTTCGGCCGGCTCCCTTCGCCTTGACTTCTTGCCGACCCTGTGGAGCCGCCTCCAAGCCATTTAAGCTGCATGGATTCTATTCGCCTACCGCCAAAATTTGCGACACATGTCGTTTTGTTTTCCACACTAGCTGTACCGACGGCAATTTCATGGTCGCACCAATGCCGGCCGTTAGGCTTACCCATGGTGTTACTGTTCCGCACGCTGTGCTGACATTACTGGCAACCGCACCTGTCTTCCGCTTATCAGTTTCGCGCTAACCGCGATTCTCCCGTCGTACTTGTCAAAATGAAGAATGGAACGTGGCGCTTTTTTGGAGATTATCGCCACCTGAACAAATTCACAAAAAAGGACGTTTACCCTTTGCCACGCATTGACGACGCTCTAGACTGCCTGTACAGTGCCACCTATTTTTCTTCTATCTACTTACGGTACGGCTACTGGGAGATATCCGTCGACGACATGGACCGGGAGAAGACTACTTTTCTTACCCCTGACGGTCTTTATCAGTTCAAGGTGATGCCTTTCGGTCTCTGTAACACGCCGGCCACCTTCGAACGAATGACGGACTCTTTGCTTCAGTGTTTCAAGTTGTCCACCTGTTTGTGTTATCTGGACGACGTCAGCGTTTTCTCGCCCACATTCGACACGCATGTCGATCGTCTTTCAGCCATTCTTGATGTGTTTCACCGGGTCGGTCTCCAGTTGAACTCTTCAATATGTCACTTTTTTCTCTGCCAAATCACAGTCTTTGGAAACCTCTTAAATGCCAGAGGCGTGACACCTGATCCGGACAAAATTCTCGTCTTTACGAACTTTCTTGCCCCGAAGTCTACAAAGGACATTCGTAGTTTCGTAGGGTTGTGCTCCTATTTTCGGCGCTTTGTCAAGGATTTTGCGACCAGTGCACGTCCCCTTACCGACCTCTTGAAGAAAGACGTCCCGTTTTCTTGGGGTCCTGATCATGCCGGATAATCTTCTCATCTCACTACTCTCCTTACCACGCCTCCAATCCTGGTCCACTTTGACCCGTCTGTTCGAACAGAAGTTCGAACTGATGCCAGTTGTCACGGCATTGGAGCATGCGTTAGTACAACGCCAGCGTGGACATGATCGCGTTACAGCTTATTCCAGCCGACTTCTATCACCCGCCGAGCGCAATTATTCAATCACAGAGAGCGAGTGCCTCGTTCTTGCGTGGGCAGTTGCAAAATTTCGTCCATACGTGTATGGACGCCCATTCTGTGTCATCACTGATCATAACGCTCTCTGCTGGTTATCTTCAGGACCGCATGGGACGGCTCGCTCGCTAGGCTTTACGCATGCAATAATATACCTTCTCCGTGGTATATAAGACGAGACTCTTGCACCAGGATGCAGATTGTTTGTCCCGCTACCTCGTGGAATAACGGTCAGATGCGGACGCGATCGCTTCCGTTTTCTCTGTTTCAGTTGCTTCAAATCGGCAACGAGCAGCACCGCGATGCTTCGGTACGAGTACTTATTGACCGGCTGGAGTCAACGCCTGGTGACACCTCTCTCCGGATGTTTCGCCTCAAGGAGGGGACAGTGCGCCACCACAAATTTTATCCCCACGGCCCCGACTTTCTCCTCGTCATTCCACCTCACCTGCGTTTGACTGTCCTCCGCCAACTTCACGACGCTCCTTTTGCTGGGAACTTGGACGTCTCGCACATATATGACTGTGTATGCCGTCGCTTTTCTTGGTCGGGTCTCGCCCGCTCCGTGCGACGTTACGTTGCCGCTTGTGAGCCCTGTTAGCGCCGGAAGAAGCCCTCCGCACTTCGAGCTGGATGTCTACAGCCAATCGACGGCCCGCCTAAACCCTTTTTCGGCGTTGATCTAGACCTTCTTGGGACGTTTCCCCTCTTGGGCTCTGGAAATAAATAGGTCACCGTTGCTACCGATTACGCTACGCGGTACGCAATCGAAAGAGCCCTCCCGACAAGTTGCGCTACTGACGTCGCCGACTTTCTACTCTACGACATCAATTCAGTGCACGATGCTCCGTGCCAATTACTCACTGACCGTGGCCGTAGCTTTCTCTCGGCAGTCGTCGATGATATCCTCCGCTCCTGCTCGACATAGCACAAGTTCAGCACGTCCCACCACCCACAGACCTCACGGAGCGCCTCAACCGGACCATCACCGACATGCTTTCAAAGTACGTTGCGGCCGGCCACCACGACTGCGACCTTCGTTTACCCTACGTGACGTTCGCGTATAATCCATCGCGTCACGACACCGCCGGCTGTTTCACCATTATATTTCTTATATGGCCGAGAACCCGCGTTGCCCTTGGACACCTTGCTGCCCTCTGCCGCAAGTTCATCCACTCAATACGCCCGAGACGCGATCGCACGCGCTGACCATGCGCAGCAGCTCGCCCGCACCCGTCTCAAGCCGTCACAGGAGCATTAGAGACGCCTTTTCTGATGGCCACCATCGCGACGTGCACTTTTCTCCAGGTTCTCTGGTGCATCTCTTGTCAACTATCCGCCGTGTGGGCCTTTCCGAAAAGCTGTTGTCGTGTTACACTGGTGCATACCGTGTGGTGCGACATGTGATCGATGTCACCTATGAAATCATCACCGGCTACCAATCAGCGTCGTCGTCAGCTGCAAGTGACATCGTTTACGTAGCGACACTAAAGCCATATCACACACCTTTCACCGCGGATGTGTAGCTTCAGCACTGCGATGGTGCTTCTACTGCCGGGGGTGATGATGCAGAACAGCCGCCACAGCATGGCTGCACTGAAGAGGAGAAAGAGGACGTGTTCCTGCTTGATATAGCGTCGCCATCTTGGCGTCCGTTGGCTTACGTGCAAATAAATTGTAAATAGCCTTGGGCATCAACTACTCGTAACAATACAATACAGCCAGAGGCCAATGAAAAAGAAACCGTAAACGTTTCTCCGAAATTGGCTTTTACCGCCCCTCCATTGTAGGGACATGCAGCTCGGGCACAGTGTTGGCAACGTGTAGTTACGTTTCTCAGATTTCGGTCTTGTTTATAAGCCACCTGAGTAGCGCAAGCTTTTCATCAAACATTTATATAAATATTAACCTATTTTGGCCATAAGACAAATTGGTAAAGAGAGAAGAGACCATAAGCCATAGTTACCGTCATTCTATAATTCAGAATTGCTGAATGGCTCAAGATGAATACAAGTTTAAGCAGACTAAACGCTGCACCATGTAGGTAAAGTTCTGTCGCTTAGTAATTTCGGGTGCCTTCTTATGATTTGTTCGGACACATAAAAAATAATTTTGCCTTGTCTGTTAAAGTATTAACGCGACAGCGTTATTAAGGGCCCCGTATCGCAGAAAATCCGGCGTCGGTGTCGGCTCACCGGTGTCGTTGCCTGAAATATTCATCCCGAACCGCATCATCCCGAACCACCTCGAGCGGGCAGGCCCTTCGCGTGGCGCAAGGTGTTAGGGAACAAAATTGAGCTTCTCAAAGTAAAATCCATCAGCAAAATTGTAAACTACGACTTAACCAAAACCTACAGATGTGATCCCGTCTGATTGTAATTGGAATATACAAGAAAGAAGCCTGATAAGCAAGATCTTTTAATTCTGTCGCGTTCCACTCTTGAAGGCGAAGCTTAAGCGTCCTCCAACTTTTTTCACATACAACAAAATCTGTTTTCCACATAACTGCGTTGTCGTCAGCGTGAAGTTCCCCGAGTTGGAAAAATGTCTCTGATATGAAACATAAAAGAGCGGGTGGTCATAATCGTACAGAATGTCGCAGCTGTATCGACGGCACGGTTTCTAAAGAGAACTTGTGAATTTTACTCTATTACGAGAAACACAGCTGTGCTTGCTAACAACCTCTTTGAAGGAGCCCTCAAACACTTTTTGAAAATAGCAAGAAAACATCGCTTATCTCTAGAAGAGGCTCCAGATAAAGTGTGAGCCAAATATTATTGCCAAAGACACGTTCCAGTACGCAAGAAAAATTTGAAGAGGCGCTGAGACAAATGGACGAGAGACAAAATAGAGGGCAGGTCTTATCATTTTTATTACGCGCAGGAACATGTCATTCTCTAATTTAAAACGAGCCCAATTTTGTGCCTTTTATATACTATTACATTGCATGTAGCTGAGAATTTACTACGTCTTGTCGAAAAGATTGAAAAATGTCGTCATGCAGCGTCATCGCAAGAAATGCGATGACGTCATTCAGCATCTATTGGCTTATTTTGCAATCGCGAGAACGCTCTCGGCAACACTAGTATTGCTTATTTTGAAGTGAAGTCATGAATAATATATATGTCTGCGATCTGAAAAAGGCAGAAAAGCTGTTTAAACTTGGCACTGCTGGTCTAGACGCGAAAGTTGTGCGTAGATGCATCTGCTGCGCGTGGCAGCAGCTTCGTCTCCGTAGCGTAGTCTTTAGCGCGGCCGCCCCGGGGTGCCGTGACGAACTCTCTCGCCACCGAGACAGTGCACATTTTGGACGGTGCTTTGCGCCCTTGGCTTCTCCCCTGTGTAGCTTGCAGCGCGACAGGGGAGAAAACCGCAGACTGATGTGATAACTACGTGGAACTCCCCTTATACCTGAAGGATTGCAATACATTTTGCCGTAGGAGAGCGACAGTGAGAAAGAAATACTATTTATTAGTACCAAAGGAATTGAGGTCCAAGTCCGGGCCTCCTGGTAGGCTCATACATCTCGGCCCATCATGGTTTTCTGGTGCTGCACCAGGATCGGCCGCCACAGTTTTTCCAACTTTCGTGGAGGAGTGGTCCAGTCCTCTCAAAGAGCGGGACGCTGGTTGGGTGATATTTTGGAAAGTATCGTTTTCTGAAGGTGAAGTTGGCGGTGCACTCCCGCAAGTTGTGTTTATTTGATGGATTCCGCCCCTTCTTTGTTCGGAACTACGTGATGGGTTATGAAAGAGAATTTTAATAAAATGGTTTACATAACATAAAAAATCTGGATAAGACTTCGGGACTTTTGAAGCTTTGTGAGAGTACTCAACGTGTCACAGTGTAAACTCTACAAGCGTGAAACTTAGTTCACGGTAGCAGGAAGGTCATTGAACAACTCAGCTGTTTTGTTTTAGTGGGAACGTGCCTCGCTTCAAGTTGTGCCTACCACGAATGTGACTGCCCTGACATTTTCTGTATGTTTGAAAACGCTCCTCTCCTGATACGCCGACACCTCCTAAAGCAGCACTCAAACCAGCGTGTTGTAAACGGATCGTTCCCTCCCCGTGTCCCGCCTTGCCCCGTCGTGTTAGAGCACTGTTATATGTATAAGTGATTGGTTGGATCTGTATTAGTGCGTGAACGCCTATACCGACAAAGACGTGTGGACCGCCCGTCATGTACGCTTTGTGGCATCTGTGAGACACTTGAACATTTCGTTTTAGAGTGTCCCACATTTTTTTGCAGCGCGCATTACTAATTAAGGAATACTGACTTATTGGACTGCAATGTGCGACCCTTGACGATTGCCTGTTTCAAACGGGGGCGCTGCTCGACGTCTGCAGGGTCTTGTCCCTGCAGACATAATTTGCCGGTGTAAAACCGGTGCGGAACCTGCAGTGCTCCCCGTCGTGGAATCGCCGTGACTGAAGTACCACAGCGCCCCCTCAAGTGGTTTAAACTCTGACAGCTGATATATGAACTCCCAGCGACTGCCAGAAGACGACCCACGACTTTCTCACGCGTCTCGAGCGCCCCACGTGACGGAAGTGCGTGGGTGTCATGCGTCGTTTGCGTGTTGTTTCTCAAAACGAAAGTACCTGCCTACATTAAGCGGCGTGAAATGTCGCTCACAGCATCTCGTGTATGTATTGCACGGAGTACCGCCCTTTCTAGCTACTGGTCCCATTGAAGTGGACCTGCATGCGGAAAAAACATGGTGTTCTTTATGTCTCGCTTTACATAGTTGTTTATTGTTAGTATTCCGTATTTGTGCTTTGATTGGCCACGACTTCGCTCGAATTTAAGCACCACGGTGGACTTTGCCGTCAAGCTGAGCGCCTTTCATCACTGAGTAGAAATCTCAAATGAGCGTAAAGAATGAGCTACGTCGTATTCACAGTTGCAGCGTGGGCGTTGTAACCATTATATGTACGACAATACTCTCGTAATTCCTATTTTGAAGGTTTCCGCGCGCAGCTCAGTTGTTTTATAACAGAAATTAATAGATGCCTTCGCGCAATGAGGAACGCAGTGGGAAGATGTCACTCACTAGTCAGTAGACAAAGACCGATAAATATCGCATTCAAATAGGGAACAGGAAGTGTCAAAGTTCACTCTGTGCCGGATGCAATCTATGGAACCTGCAGGAGGCTATTTCCACTCGCCGAATCAAGAAGAAAGCGCAGCGCGAAGAGGATACTTTCGACTATTTGCACGGCTCGACGCGTCAGAACTGAATGCGCTGGTTGGAAGGCCACCGCCTCTGCATTTCACTTTGTGGCTTTACTTGGCGCACCGCTTTCGTCAGTGGACCGCAAATGGCACCGCTTCGGAGAAATAAAAGGCACCGGAAACGAGAATGAATATTTCGAGTTCTCCAAAAGGAGCTTTCGCGCTATTCTTATGAAAAGTGCATCTCACATGTACTCTCCCGTACACTCCGAGTTGAAATTTAGTTAGTCACTTTCAGTGCGCATAGTCCTCGCCACGGCAGTCTAGACTCTAGAATGTGGGAGTGGCGCGATGCGATTTCCTTCAGCACTTTGTACGAAACTTTCTATACAGGGATTATTATTATTTGATTTGTACACGTGTACACACAAGGACATAAAGGAATTAAGGAGGGAGCAAGCTGACAACTGCCACCGAGAGGGTCACAACGCCTGCCTTCTCTTTTAGGAGGAGGGAATAGAGAAAATGAAAATACGAGGAAAGAAAAGAGGAAATAAATACAGGAACGCTGTCTTAAACAAAGCAGACACGCCCTATACATATACACGGCGCCCCTGCTATGTTTAGGCAGCGTTTTTTTACGCCCTCTTTGCATGCACCACGAAGTGGGCAGGCCGGTAAACTTCCCGCATTTAACCTTGATGACTTAGAAGTTGCGTGTTCGGTCAGCTACTTACGTATCCATATGTACGGCCATACGCCGTACCGCTAAAATGGTTACCGTAAACTGTAAAACTGCTATAGGTGCTTACGCAGAAGTTCCATAAACGATCCTAAACACTAGGAATACTCGCATAAAAATAACAGTAGCGAACATTTTATCACAAGCGTACCTGTTTGAATCTAAATTCATAGTTACCGCCAAGTTAGGTGCCGTATTATGTAAATTGTATGTCTGTATGTCTACATAATCTAAAGTTGCGAATATCCTGCGGCTCTCTGTTCTAAACCTTACATGGTTTAAATGTTTTGAGACACTAGCAGCAGTTGCAGAGAATTATAAGTATGGATAATCATAACGAAAAGGTTTTTCTATAAACCCATACCCGCAGTTACCGCTATGTGGGGCTAATATTTGGTAAATTAAACAATACGGTCGCCTTAAAGCTTATATGAAAAGACAAAGAACCATGCACATTAGATGCACAACACCTCGCTTCCTCATCAATCAATATCGCCTGTTCGACCGCAAGCTGCGTCAGGCTACGTCACTGCGACCGGGGGGAGCCCGCCGGTAGGGAAGAAGGAACAGGTGATGCGGGCAGCATGGCGTCTAAAGCAGAATAAAGTTTCGGAGCATGTCCGTCACTCAGATATGTCACGGCAGTGATGGGCATTGCGTGGGACGTAAGTATCACAAAGAATGATCATACAGAAATGTCGAATGATTGAGAAGCGTAGAAGTACCACTAAAGGCACTGATATAGCGGCTTAAGAGCATCGCGCGCTATATATATATTGGCAGGCCGGCAGCATGCTGGCCTACTATTCGGGTGCACTGAAGAGATTGCGCTGAGTTTGCTCGTTCGTCAAATGCAAAAGCACCCGCTTACCGCGCACTTGTGCGCATGCGCTGCGGCAACAGCTGATCGTGGCGCTTCAGCGAGCAACGTTAAATGCGCGGATTTATACAGGCTGCAAATTTCCGTTGATTATGGCGTACAAGGCGTAACGTATCGGACTTCACCGGCTGCTGACAGGTACGCTGGCAACGCCGGACCATATCCGAACCTTAATAATGAGGATACGGCCCCTGTTTTCAGCTACAGTGTCTCAATCACGGAACGCCGGTTCTTGTTCGCGGCGATAGATAACGGACCGTCTGCCGTCGCCGTGACTCGGCATTTGCTCTTAAGCCGAGACAGTCGGGCTGCAGCCGGGAGCTGCATGCGCCATATGCCCCCTGCAGTTTTTTTCGTGGTGATGGCGTCGAGAAAGGCCGCATTTCTCTGGGCAAATCATTCGAGGCTTTGTAACACAGCGCGGCATTCGGAAGAGTTCACGTGCGCTGTACTGCCGAACCGTTCCGTCCATTCCGCCAAATGATGCCAGGCAGCCGGGTGCAATCATCTCCGATTTGTCAAGCACGAAAGGTAAAGAAATATTCAACATTAGTCGAACAAGCGATGTGTCAAGTGCCAACGTTCTGACGAAGGGACTTGTTTTTCTCAGGACCTGGCGAACAGAAGTCCCGGTGTGATAACGTTGGCTACTCAGAGATCTCCGGTGCAATTACTGTTGCTCATTTAAAGTCAACATTTCCTTGTATACCTCTGGTTTGTTCGGAATGGTAACGGAGTATGATTTGTGAAGATGTTACTTGAGGGCATTGTGTTGATGCCGCACTACATGCCACACTAGTGGTGATGATAGTTACGTCTAATTGATACCTTGCCCTTCGTCGCAGTAACAAGTATTGTGATCTTTTCTTTGTCCAGTTTGCGCAGCGAGGGATGACTGTAACGGAAGATATTATGCCCCCCGACAATCAAGGCCCGTCCGACTCCTAATACCACCAGAAAGCGCAAGCGTTCCAGCAGTAGACACCGGAAAAGCAACACCACAAAGAAGCGGCTGAAGGTACAGCGGTGAGCACTGTTAGGGTGAACACGCGAGCGCGTGGCCGACGGCACTATCAGCGCCGCGTAACAGCCATCGTTGGAAACATTGCACATGCGCAGCATGTGCTTTGCGAAACACTCTTTCCACCGCGCGCATCACGTCATCGATACGCTTGTTTGTCGTCTGCTAGCCGCATTTTTTGTTCGCTGAGCTGATACCTTCTGCATTTCAAGGTCCATCTGGATTGAAGATTGGCGCGTGAAGGAAAAAAGTGAGTGTAAGAGGGATAATTATTAAACTTTTTATTCAAGAAAATTGCACTTTTGCGATTCAAGTTAAACAAGACCATGAGAACAAATATAAAAACATGAGCAAATCTAATAGCGAGTCATGTGACCACTTACAGCAACGACTGCAGCTATTCTGGACGGTAACGAGTCGTATAAAGTGATCGAACATATTCCCGATCGGCTTTCAGCCTTTCCCACTCGTTGCTGACTTGCGCCCACAACTGGTCCGAAGTCGCGGAATAAAGGGGCTTCCTTGCCAAAGAAGCTTTCAGACGGCCCCACACGTTTTCTATCACATTCAGGTCCGCTCCTTTCGGAGGCCATTCCAGTAGCTGCATGTGCTGCTCCGCCTGGAACTCCTTGACAGCCCGCGCCGTGTGTATCGGTGACCGGTCCTGTTGGAACAGGTAATCACCGTCTGGGAATAAACTGCTCGCATATGGCAACAGCACATTGTTCAAAATGTTGCAGTATTGTTCCGACGATAAGTGTCCACGTATACGTTGCAGGGGCCCTAAACCATATCTTGAAACAGCACCCCACACGTTCACACTCGATCTCCCACTGGCAGAAACACCTTGCACGTTGTCCGGGTCGTTCCTGCGTGGCATTGTGACGTTAACTAAAACAATTGCTTTTCAAAGCAGGAAGTTTGCCTCACCGTGTGCCTGGTAGTCTCCAAACACGCAATCTTTGGTCTTGTCGCGTCGAAAACGTCGACTCATCCGAAAAGATGACGCGACCCCACCCTTCTGATGTCCATGCTTCGTGCAGCTCAGCGAACTGCCGTCGTGCGTCCTTGTTTGCCGCCGTTAGTAGTGGCTTCTGCGCTGCGACGCGACTGCGAAGGCCCGCAGTACGCAGGCGACGTCGAACAGTGGTGTCCGAAACATCCAAATCCAAGTCCTCGCGTATTGCTGGGGCTGGCAAGAAAGGGTTACGAACAGCAGCTGCAACTATGAGGGCGTCTTCATCGTCTGTGGTAGCTTTAGGGCGGGGCGCGCGGGGTGCATCCTGAATGCGACCTTCATACTTGTAGGCTTGAATTATCCTGTTCACAGTCTTCAGGGGCCTATTAACTAAAGTGCCAATATACCGCTGGGAATAACCTTTCAGGGAAAGATCGACAATTGAGCGCCGTTCATCATCGGGAACCCTAGCCATAATACGATCTGGCGACAGAATGAACGGCTGCGAAAGATGTTTGGTTGTTTTATATACGGCGTTGCATGCACAACAACTTTGAAGGGAACGAATAGACACGCCCCCATAGATATACAAGTTTTTTTGTCTTGTTCTGTTCAAGCACAGATGTTTAAAGAAATCTTAAAATGCAGGATGCATGGGCTTAGAAAACAAAAATGCGGCTAGCAGACGACGAACAAGTGCATTCATGACGTCATGCGCGCGGTGGAACAATTATTTCGCGGAAGGCGTGATGCGCATGCGCAATGTTTCCAGTGATGACCGTAACGGGGCGCTGACAGTGCCGTCGGCCACGCACTCGCGTGTTCACCCTAACAGTGCTCACCGCTGTACGTGCAGCACCTCTGTCGTCATTGCTGCGGTTTGTTGTTGCTTTCAAAACTATGCCGTGTACACACGAAAGATGTCTGCAAATATTTTTGGCGTAAAAATACGATCAAACCCCGCTGAAGCCTCACAATGTTGAACATGATGATGATAAATATATTGAGGGATAGCTCAAAAATAAAAAAAGCAGATGGGCAAGTGAAATTTTGTGGGTAATGGGTTCCAGGAACGTTTTTTATTGAACGTCTATACACTCCGGGCCTTTTTGAAGGAATGATCGCTGAATATAATTTTGTTCTAGCGCGCTATAATAATACAACTACGAATGGTTGTACACAATGCAATGTGATGCTCACGTTGATTTTATACTCCAGAAACTGAGCCGCATAACAGGTATACTACATCGAAATCGGTACCTTTTACCAACGTCAGCTAAATTGATCATTTATAATGCACTGTTTTCCTCGCATGTAAATTATTGCCATCTTGTATGGGGCCCAACATTGGCTTCCAATCTCTCTAAAATACTACTGATGCAAAAAAAAGTAATACGCGCTACTGCAAATGTGCCGTACAACTCACACACTGAAGGTCTTTTCACCAAGTAAAACATAACAAAGAGTCATCGTCTCTGAAAACGAATTCTCCTAGGCACTTACTACTTTCAGGTAAAAGATAGAAGCAACCTAATAACAAACATAGCAAACGTAAAAGAGTATACACCCACATATGACACGCGCAGCCATGAAAAATGGCTCATACCCTTTTCGAGAATCAATTACGGCCATCAAATGGTCGCAAACACCCTGCCACGGCTACTAAATTCTTATCTAGAAGCCGGAGTTGACATTCATGTCTTGACACCATCGGAGCTCATCTGTCTTGCGAAAACTATAATTTAAATCACCATGGTACAGTAAATCCACGTGTACTCACGGTGAAAGAAATGTAATTATTCCCTTTAATCGATGTAACCCACTGTTATTTTTTTTCATTTCTGAAAGTGTTCTTTGCCACCGTTCTGCCAATATGTAAAGGGGGCCAGGGACCACTCAAGCTGCCGATAAGCAGCTTTTACCTTGGCCCCCTCCATTTGCTTGTAAATGGGCCCAAATAAAATGAAATGGTTAAACATTACCTTCGCCTCAACCCGCGGCGTTCCCCTTATCATTTACCCCGTGCGGCCATGGCTGTGTCCCGGATTCTTTAAGCGGTGCGCAAGTGTTTTCTTCTTTCGGTTGATTTGAACGGAACATGCTGCTGCATCTCTTTTCCAAGGTCCATCTAGGGCGCGATATTGTACGCGTTCCAAAATGGAACGGAGGCGGTCCGTTCCATCGAGCCGCACACGATTGCTCAATTTGAACCGTGACGATCAAATTGACCAATCGTGTGCGGCTCGATGGAACGGACCGCCTCCGTTCCATTTTGGAACGCGTACAAGATCGCGCCCCTAAACAGGTCGCGAAGCTTGGAACGAGAAGAGTACCAGAACCTATCGCCAGAGATATCAGTTAGCTGTGCACGATTGAAGCGCCACTAGGTGAAACTAGAAAACCTACGTGAAAAAAAAAAAGAATTACGGACATTTCTTATCAGGATACGGTCATATGAGTCCCGTTTCAAATATTTTTGTTGTACTAAAGCAAGAAAAGGTACTTTTTTCTATTTTACAGTTTATTAGTTTGTTCTTGGTGACCCCTACCAACCAATGACTCTGGCGCAAGACTGTGTAGGCTGGCTATGATGTCATGCGGGATCGCGGTGCGCACTTGAACGCGGCGGTTTCGTGCGAGTATTTCTTTTTTGCTTGCTTGTTTGTTCAATGTGTGGCGTAAGCTTCTCTTCAAATTTTATGTGACGTAGGGCATGGCTTTTATTGGCGAAAAGGTGGAGTGCAGGCTTTTTGTTATCAAGATAGTTAACGCTGAGGCATCCATGGCGCTTTGTCTCGTCATGACAATAAATGCGGAACGCTCCGCGAAGAAACTTCGCACCATGCTCGATCGCTCTCCGTAACACTGGGTTTGAGGGTCCTACAGGCAGCAGAATTAGTACGTCGCATATTTTCTAAATGATAGTGTAGTGCAATGTTGTCAATTGTCTGATAACTTCTCTATATGAATACATGTTGTCGGCGGAAATTCCGATGATTCCGTGAAAAGGTTTCGCATATGTTGCTATACATTATGACTGTGTGTTGGCTATAGTACTTTTCGTCCATTAAAACATATGTTTTGTTTCGTCAAGTGTATTGGTTGCACTATTCTAGACGAACAAAAGAGAAGTTGCTTTTGAAACCTTTTTGGCACTGCCATTTATTTTCATCCTGTTCGCTCAGCTTCCTAAGGAACCTACTGGAGCAATTTCCGTCGTAACATCTTAATTATGTGCACATTAAGACATACGCCACTCTATAGTTTATTGACACGCTGGCGTTTCAGCTGAGATGCAAGCTCGCCTCAGCCTCAGATGAAAACTGCTGGCGTAGCGGTCTAAATGCCCGACGATAAAGAAAATCGAAAGTAATTTGCGCCAGGCCGCATTATATCTTGACGTCACTTCCATTTGCGGGTGTGACGTCGTACGTTTAGATGCGAAGCATCTTATGCTCGGGGCTATGTCACTCCCTCCCTCCACCGTGCGGCGTCCACTTCCGGTTCCACGTCTGGTTCCACTTGCGGTTCGGAAGCCAGCTTCCGGCTTCCGGAGAACGCTTCCGGCGTTTTACTCGAATGATACCCCGGTGCTTCGCCCACTCATCATCATTCACTTCGTCCTCTCATTCTCCTCCCGCAACGCCGCTGAGTGCCAAGGACAGCGCCAGCGTCAACGCCAGTGTCAGCGCCGTGGACAGCGCCACGGAGAAGAGGGCTCGAGCCGCTGCCACGAAACGGCAGCAGCGACAGGCCAATCTGAAAACTAATGGGAACTTGAGTCGACCCCAGGCTGCTTCGCATACTACTCAGGGTTCCCCTACGGGAAGATGATGTAATTTTTTTCCTTTAATATATTTACTTTTTACGGAAGTTGTCCCCTCGACACACAGGTAGCGACGGTCGCCACATGCCGCAATTTTCTTGTCATGTGGGCTCCTATGCAAGCTTCGCTAACAGTTTAAATATACCTTCTTTTTTATACGCAGTTTTGATAGTAAAGCCTGGTCAGCATGCAGAGTAAATTACACACGATCTGCACGCGGTGAGTGCCGACGCGGCCGCACTAGCATTATATGTTCGTTGGCGTTTTTTATTTGCTTGTTTTTCTTTTTTGTTTTTTTGTAATGCTGCATGAAGCGAAAAGAGACGGCTGCCGCGGGCGTTCGCCAAATTGCTGCGACCGCATATGTACTTTACGAAATGCAATGTAGCGGTTTGCGGTATTATTTCGTTTCCATAATCACCGGACAACATGAAAATATCTAATGCGTTTTTATGATTGCATCTATAATGCAATCGTAACATTTCTTTGCAGCCGTCAACAGTAAACGAAAACGCTGCGGCTACGTGGGTGGGTCGCGAGCGTACGTGTCTGTAACGAGCGCAGCACAACAACCGCGTTAAAGACGATTGCATCGCGGCATGTGGCACAGTTTATACGCTGGCCCTTCAACGCGAGCTCACACATGACAATTGTTGGTTTCTACATAGGTAGTGGACGAGTGTAAGCGACAGAAAAAAGTTGTCGCAGTTTCACCTGAAAGGCGAAGCATCAATTGCGATAGCAAATTTGTAGAGAGCTATACGGAGTAATGATATTAGCTTTATCAGCTGTATAAACTTGGACATGCAGCAGCACCGGCAACACACAGAACTGTTGTCGACGCCGTCGGCGTTTTGCCCGCGTTCGCTCAAAATGCGTGCGGCGTTGGTGACTATTGCCGGAGCCTCTGATATAAATAGGCACTTGGTGCCGCAGCTAAACGTCGCCTCCCTTACCTCCCCCTCCCCTCCATCCCCCACGGCCTCTCGCGCGTCGGAAGAAGGCGCGTTTGCTCTACATATATGGTGATTGTAAAGGAGGAAAGAGACGCCTACTTCTGCAGCCCTTAAGCGAGCACGGCGCAGAACGCGCGTTTGTTCTCCGCCGTGCGTTCACTCCCCGTGAAAGCGCGCGCCCCTCGCGCCATTTCACTCGCACATACAGCGGTCGGCGCGCGGCGACGATTTCATCTCCATTGACGTCATACGGAACCTCACGGCGACGGCGACGGCGACGACGACGCCGACGGCAGAAATCTGCTATTGAGTGTCCATATAATTGCTATCGCAATAAAACATCGAATGTGATGTCATCATCGACTACGTGCTATGGAATGTAGATGCGTGTGGTTACGTCATGGGGCATATGGTAAAACCACGATGTTTTTTGCACTCCCTCGAAGAAATCTGAAAGCACGATTAACTTTGGACATAAAGCAACCCGCCGCGGTGGCTGAGTCAGCTAAGGCATTGCGCTGCTGAGCACGAGATCGCGGGATCGAATCCGGGCCGCGGCGGCCGTATTTCGATGGAGGCGAAATGCAAAAACGCCCGTGTACTTGCGTTGTAGTGCATGTTAAAGAGCCCCAGGTGGTCAAAAGTAAACCGGAGCCCTCTACTACGGCGTGCCTCATAATCAGAACTGGTTTTGGCGCGTAAAACCACAGAAAGAAGAACAAGAAAATGAAGATAACGCAACGCCTGAAAGTGTTACGTAGCGTATTACGAGGAAAATACCGAGGAAAGTTGGCACTTTCCCGGAGATAGTGCAGTCTAACACCCCGCCACGGAACGCGTGCTGACACAATGAAAGATCACGAAGAAGTGGCACGGGGTGCACGCGCGGAGTGTTTCAAAGAGAATTCAAAGAGAAATGTCTCTGAAAGAGTTAAACATCCCCTGTACCTGAGCCAACGACGCGCAAACAGAAGAATTTCAGTCGGGCTACTTCTGCAGAAACTTTGGAGACGGAACCATGCACTTAGGGCACACCAGCTTCTTCCACTACCAACTGCAGATGTACAGCCTTTTCCACCCTTAGGGGAAATCTCGGAGTGCCTTGCAAGGCACTCCGCGTTTTCCCCTAAGTGTGAGACAGACTGTACGTAAGGGGCTGCACCATTATACCTGTAATTAAGCGCCCTGCATCAATCCATACTGGTACCAGTGGGAAAAGTGACTCAACAAGCGGTCCCAGACAATCACGGCGTCTGAGACCATCAAAGCATTCGGAGAAGGAAGTGCAGATGCTCGAGATCAAGGAGGCCTGAAGTTGGTACGGTGGATGAATCGCCTTTAGCTTTCCCGCCAGATCGCCGCATGCAGTTAGGAGGAAGAACTTGTAATCACCGTGTAGCTGTCCCAGCAACCTAAGTTTGCAACGGTTAAAGTAGGTTGCTTCCAGTCCCACGAGAGACTGACGCAGCTACGCCGGCTGCTGGTCAGCAGACACTTCGACTTCGTGGCTGTTCAAGAAACGAAGATTGATAATCATGAAGAGACTGAGAAGGAATTGAAGCTATTTCTCCCTGTATTTAGTGCAGTTGTGTCGCTTGCTGCGGGCCTTTCGCCAGGCTGCTTTTTATTTCGCAGGAAGAGTTTGGCGTATTCTGCTGTAGCCTTTAATGTTGACAGTGAGGGATGTCTTAAAATCTTCTTAAAAGTGACGCAGCTTGAAAAGTTCCTAGAATGGAGTATCCTGCAGAAAGCTATCTGAGTCGTAGGGAAGTTAATAAGGTTAATGTTGGATATATGCGCAATTGTCCTCATTATCCTGCCTACCACTCAGATGGATTCCTATAAGATATATCAGACGAGGCGCTATTAAGTCAGTGACCACCGTTCATAAACATATAAAGCTAAATATGAAAACATATTAGAAAGAAAAAATATAAAGTCAGAAGATACTAAGTACAAAACCCGTGATTTAATTAGAGGCCCGCTATAGTGGGAGACATCGGTATAGTTTTGACCACCTTGGGAACTGTAGCGCGCACATAAAGCTATTTGGACGAGCATTTTTGCATGTCGCCAACAAATGCAGCCGACGTGGCCGGGGTACGGCCCGAGCTCTCGACCTTCGCAACTTCACAATCACTAAACTACCATGACGCGTAAGCTGTGGGTGTGATACTGGCAGTTATTTTTTTGCGTAATTAAGCTTGGTCAAAGTGACAGCCACCTAAATGTATTTTGTATTTTGGCTACCCGATCTAACTCTTTATTCATGTCTCAGCTATTGGTAGAGTACTAATTAGTGGACGACGATGAATAATTATTCTTCTAGTACTGATAAAATGTAAAGAACCCACGTCATTAAACGTTGTCTCCCAGTCGACCACGAACCTCCCTTCAACGTCTATTATTGATCCAAACGTCAACGCCTTGAGGTGACGTACATATTACGTCTCGAGTACGTATTTTTTTCTTAAGGAAATGCATGAATGTCTATAAGATGTACTATCAACATGAATGTTAGACTTCCACATAACGTACTATGGATGTACATAGGATATCATTCAGGCACCATAAAATTAATTGGTATACTTGAACTTAAAACATACCTCCTACGTTTCGTAGGCGTGCATGTATGTATGTATGCATGTATGTATGTATGTATGTATGTATGTATGTATGTATGTATGTATGTACGTACGTACGTTTGTATGTATGTATGTATGTATGTATGTATGTATGTATGTATGTATGTATGTATGTAATCTGTATACACACAGTTTCTTGACAGTCGACTGCTGACACTGTTGTGTATGACGACTGTTGACACAGTCGTCATACACAGTTTTACGATTGTTTACTTCAGCGTCACTACTACGTGACATCTGGTGGAGGTGCATTTGTGTTCATGCACCGAACGCCCCCACAAAGCCACGACCCAAGCCCGAAACCGGAAGACGATCCCAACGTCGCCAAGGACCAGCGAGCTAGCCGTAGGCAGCAAGCACTTTTGCCAGAATACGGACTTCTTCCCGAGAAGACCACAGCGATCAAGGCCGAGTCGACGACCCCAATGGCATCCCCAGCATCCTCCATCCTGCTGCAACAACCTCGGGAGCGACCGACGTTCCGTGGATCACCGGTTGAAGACCCTGAAACCTGGCTGGAGACATACGAGAGGACCGCGACGTTCAACAAATGGAGCGACGAAGACAAGCTGCGCCATGTCTATGGCGCAGCTTGTCTCAGGGTGAAGACCACCCTGATGACGTGGGACCTATTTCGTGAAAATTCGTGAGGACCTTCACGAGTGTCGTGCGCAAGGAAAAAGCCAAAATTCTCCTAGAAGCCCGGGTGCACCTGCCCAACGAGAACATCGCGATCTTCACGGAGGAGATGACCCCTCGTCCACCACGCCGACCCCGACATGTCTGAAGAAAAGAAAGTTCGGTTCTTGATGCGGGGTGTCAAAGAGCAACTATTCGCCGCATTGATGCGCAACCTGCCCAAGGCTATCGCAGAATTTGTTTCGGAGGCCACAATGATAGCGAAGATGCTTAAAATGCGCGCCAGGCAATACAACCGCCGTGCCCTGACCAACTACGCCGAAGCCCAAGCGCGAGGCGCCGACGACCTGCGAGAGACGATCAGAGCGGTCGTACGGGAAGAGTTGGACAAGGTATGCCCAAGGTCGCCGCCTCAGGTGACTTCGATCACTGACGTAGTTTCAGATTGCTGACGTAGAGATTCAGTGGTCACTGGAAGTGCCAGAAGTTCCGGCATCGCCTCAACCACAGCCGCAAGCGATGACCTACGCCGCCGTCACCCGTCGTCAAGGCCCTCCTCCACGTTCGCGCCAGGGCCCCGTAACACCGTCGTCCGTCGTCCGCCGCCGCAGCTGCCAGCACGCCCGCCCGTCGACCAGCGCAACTACCAGAGAGACAGACATTTGGCACGCCCCCGACCACCGCCCGGTCTGCTCTCACTGCGGGAAAGCCGGCCATGTCTACCGCCGATGCCCATACCGCGAGATGGGCTTACGAGGGTTCCCGTCAACGCGCCACGTCCACAGCTTGGCGAGTGACCACGTGACATCGCCGACTACCTCGCCGGAGCCCTGTGGCAACCACGACGACCCTCACGCTCGCCGTCAACAAGCGGCTACATCTCGTCGCATCGCCGGCTGCATGCCAGCCCAACCCGGGGCCGATCTTCCAGCCCTTACCCGGGAAACTAAAAGCAGCAACCGATGGAGGTGCAGCAACCGATGGAGGTGCGGTTGCTGTACGACGAAATGCTGAAGATCCTCCACCGCCGACGACGACGACGACTATTCGTGAATCATCACGACGAGATATCAGTACGCCGCCTAGCAACAGCCTTGACAACACTTCGACGCCGAAAGAAGACCTTGCGACGCGACGTAGCAGCAGCAGAGCAAGCCGACGCAACCGTGATCCGACGCCACCAATTAACCGCAACGCCAGACGCCGGTCTACCGATCTAGACGTGCTCATCGATGGTCCTAACGTCACCGCTGTCGTCGACACTGGCGCCGACTATTCTGTCTTCAGTGGAGCGTTAGCCACCAAGTTGAAGAAGCTGAAGACGGCCTGGGCGAGGACTCGATTTCAGGACAGCAGGAGGCCGCCTAATAACGCCGGCTGGCATCGGCACGGCGCGAGTCACGGTTAAGAACCGCACTTACCCGGCGAGCTTTGTAATCCTGCAGCACTGCTCTAGGGATGTCATCCTAGGCATGGACTTTCTAATCGAACACGGTGCAGTCATCGATTTACGGTCCAAGTCTATAACGCTTTCAACGCACAAAGCGATACCACCAGATTCAAACATCAGTTACCATGCCTTGAATGTGCTTGAAGAACAAGTCACCGTTCCGCGTCGCTCCGACGTAATGATTTCCGTTGGTACCGAAGTGCCTGCAGACATGGAGGGCGTCATCGAGGGCGATCATCATCGAGTGCTCGACCGTGAGATTTGTGTCGCTAGAGGCAAAGCTGAGCTACGTGAAGGCAAAGCAAGAATGAGGCTCACAAACTTCAGCCACGAATACAAGCACATTAATAAAGGCACCACGGTCGCCTACATCGATTAAATAGTACAAGCCAGCAGAACTTTCGCCTTCACGGACTCTAGAGAACCTGCAACGACGACTATAGTACATGAACCAGCTGTCGACGTAAATGAGAACCTTCGCAGGCATAAGAAAGAACAGCTAAAAGCCCTGCTCCTCCAATACAAGGACTGCTTCTCGTCGTCACCGAAAATTCGACAAACCCCTCTCGCCAAGCACCGCATTATAACCGACGAATATGTCCGCACACTCCGTCAGAGCCCGTACGGAGTCTCGGCGCACGAACGCGAGGCAATAAGGCAATAAGTCGAGGAAATGCTACGCTACGACATCATCCAGCCGTCCAAGAGTCCGTGGGCATCCCCCGTGGTGTTAGTGAAGAATAAGGATCTAACCCTACGTTTCTGCGTCGATTATCGTCGCCTCAACAAAATCACGAAGAAGGACGTATACCGTCTCCCACAAATAGACGACGCCTTGGATTGACTCTACAACGCAAAGTATTTTTCGTCGATAGACCTAAAAACCGGCTACTGGCAAATCGAAGTCGATGAGTGGGACCGGGTGAAAACTGCCTTTATAACACGAGACGGACTGTTCTAGTTAAAAGTCACGCCCTTTCGTCTTTGTTTGGCACCTGCGACTTTCCAACGCGTCATGGATACAGTACTGGCAGGCTTGAAGTGGCAGACTTGCCTCGTCTATTTGGACGACGTCGTTTTGCTTGCCTCAAGCTTCGAAGAACACCTGCGGCGCCTTGAAACAGTTCTTCAAGCAGTCAAGACCTCCGGACTCATGTTGAAGCCAGAGAAGTGTCCCTTCGCATACGAGGAGCTCTTGTTTTGGGGCCACATCATCAACAACTCTGGAGTGTGCCCTGACCCTCAGAAAACTGCGACCATCTCTTACTTTCCTCCGCCCGCCGACAAAAAGGCAGTGCGTAGAATTCTTGGACTGTGCACCTATTACAGGCGCTTCGTGAAGGACTTTTCACGGATCGCCGAGCCACTGACGTACCTCACGAAGGCCGACGTCGAGTTCAAGCGGAAGACGCCGCAAGTCGAAGCATTTGAAGAACTGAGGCGACACCTGTAATCGCTGCCAATACTTGCGCATTTCGACGAAAACGCCGATACCGAAGTCCACACCGACGCAAGCAGCGTAGGACTCGGCACCGTGCTTGTACAGAGGACTGACGGACTAGAGTTATAAGTTACGCTAGCCGGTCGCTGTCGAAGGCGGAAGCTAATTATTTCACACAGAAAAGGAGTACCTCGCCATCATCTGGGCTACATCAAAATTTTGCCCCTAGCTCTATGGCATGCCCTTCAAAGTTTTGAGCGACCACCACGCCTTGTGTTGGCTAGCTAACTTGAAGGATCCTTCAGGTCGCCTCGCACGATGGAGTTTGAGTATTTATTAATTAATAAATAATTTATTTATTTACTTATTCTTTATTTGAAGTGAATACTCTCCAGGAAGGAGGCCAAAAGGCACAATGCCTGAAGAGGGCCTTCTCCCCATTGTAGGCATGTTGCGCTTGGAGCGGTTACAAACAAAATGAAAAATAAATCAATCAATATATTAGCAAAGAAGCAAATGCGTCAACACTTGTTGGCATAACAAAACAAAAGCAAAAATCAATATATGGTCATAAAGAAAAGCAAAGCTCAGAGCCACTCCCATGTCAGGTGCCTGAGGGAGTACAATGGCGCCTGACACAGGAGAGGAAAAAAAAGAACAAAAAACTGAACTGCATAACAGAGGCACTAGCTAAAACTTTGTGTGGAAAAAACACAGGGTATAGCAACATAAGGTAGTCATAAACAAAAACAGGCAGCCTCCTTGACACAGCACACGTACCCACCAAGGGACAAGCCCAATTATGTCATTAATAGTGGCTTAATTTTTCTCTTGTAGGCTGTCGGATTTTTACAGTCATAGACAAGATGCTGGAAAAGGTTATTTTCATTCAAAAAGGCAATCATCTGATGTTTAAGGGTCTTGAAGCCGTAATTTGTTCTTACTTTTGGTGCTTTTATTGCGATATGTCGAAGGTTGTATGGGTTTAGGGAAGTCTCTGTGGGAAGAAAATTAGGGTCATTATGAATTGCATGATATGTCTCGAGCGCTAGCCGCAAAGTCTTTAACTGAAATATAGATAATATCCTGAAATCATTCCAATACTGGCCTGTACTTTCTAAGTAACCTGAGTTCGCAATTGCTCTAATGGCTCTCTTCTGCAAGAGAAACAAAGAGTTTATTTTTTTTGCTGTATCGCCCCATATTAACAAACAATAATGAAGATGAGATTGTATCAGAGTGAAGTACATTGTCTTTTAAGCCATGTTGGTAGTAATAGTCTAAATTTATTTATTAGACCAACTGATCGCGAAACTTTCTTTCTTACGTGGTCATGTATACATGGTCGTTGCATAACAAGTTCTCATTAAATATAACTCCAAGGAAGCATATCGACTGAACGAATTGAATGGGGCTTGTGTTATGAGATATTGTTGGCTCGTATTCTAATGCTTTGTTTTTTGCTCTGTATATTACATACTTCGTCTTTTTAACGTTTAATTCTAAGCGGTTAGCACATAGCCATAATGTTAATTTATCTAACCAATAATTTGCTTATTTTCTACTGCTTCCAAACTCGCACCATTGGTGTCAGAAGAAAACATAGGTGTCATCAGCATATAAGGCTATTTCTCAGCTGGGAGAAAATATTACACTTAAAGCATTCGACATCACCGTCGTGTACAAGTCCGGGCGAAAGCACTCTGACGCCGACTGCTTGTCTCGCGCCTCCATCGAATCGCCGCCACAAGACGACTAGAATGACTATACTTTCTTGGGACAGAAAGCCGACTTGGAACTAAGAAGCCTTGTAGACTACCTGGAAAGCAAGACCGTCGTTGTGCCGGAAGGTGTTCAGGCGAGGATTGGCGTCGTTTTTCTTGAAAAACGACATTCTCCTAAAGAACTTCTCGCCACTCCGAGCCAACTACCTCCTCGTGGTACCTTCAGCATTGCGCCCAGAGCTTCTGGAAGCTCTCCATGACGACCCAACGGCTGGACATCTCGGGTTTTCCCCGCACAATTGCGAGGATACAAGAAAAATACTATACTGGCCTCGCCTCTCGGCCGACGTCGCCCATTACGTAAGGACATGCCGAGACTGTCAGCGACGCAAAACCCCGCCGACAAGGCCAGCCGGACTTCTACAGCTGATCGATCCACCTCGCCGACCGTTGCAGCAGATCAGGATGGACTTACTGGGGCCTTTTCCGACGTCGACGTCCGGGAATAAATGGATCGTCGTAGCTACAGACTACCTCACCCGCTACGCCGAAACAAAAGGCTTGCCCAAAGGCAGTGCCGCCGAGGTAGCCCGATTCTTCTTTGAGAACATCCTCCTGCGTCACGGTGCCCCAGAAGTCCTCATCACCGACAGAGGCACGGCCTTTACGACAGAACTAACTCAAGCCATCCTACGATAGAGCCAGACAAGCCATTGCCGGACCACCGCCTACCACCCGCAGACGAATGGCCTCACCGAGCGCCTAAATAAGACCATCGCCGACATGCTGGCAATGTACGTCGACGTCGAACACAAGACGTGGGATGCCATCCTTTCGTACGTGACCTTCGCATACAACATGGCCGTGCAAGAAACTACGCATATGGCGCCGTTCAACCTGGTCTACGGAAGGAACCCAGCAACGACGCTTGACGCCATGCTACCGAACGTCAGCGATGAAGAAAATCTCGACGTTTCCACCTAATTGGAGCGTGCCGAAGAAGGTCGACAGCTCGCCCGCCTGCTCATCAAGAAGCAGCAGAGGACCGACAGCCGGACACTACAACATTCGACGACGCTACGTCGAGTACCAGCCCGGCGATTGTGTTTGGGTCTGGATTCCGATAGGCCGACGAGGACTTAGCGAGAAACTCTTACGTCGCTATTTCGGACCATATAAGATCATCCGACGTATTGGCGCATTGGACTATGAGGTCGTGCCAGACGGCATTTCGCAATCACAGCAGCGCCGGGCACGACCTGAAGTCATCCATGTGGTGCGTCTTAATTGCCTTTCTACACCCGCTGACAAACTTAGGTCCTTTGTTGCTTTGTTATTGTTTTTTTTCTCTTTTTTCCCTTTCTGTACGCGTGGTTTTGTTTTCGCTTTCGTGTTTGTAGCATCTGGTCGATGCTTTTTAAGGGGAGGATATTGACACGTATGCATGTTTATCTTTCACCGGTGGCCGCTTTCCGCTGGCTAACAAATGTTAAACGTTATCCCTTGGCGCAGGTCGCGCCTGCATCGGAAGCTTTTCGAACGTTATCGATGCTTCTATACATCGTCTGTGGTAACCGATGCTCGTGTAATCTGATTGTATGAGCGACGCGAATTGTCTAGAACTTTCTGGAAGACACGCGGGCACCGGGGATTAATCTGGACCCTTCGATGACTCACGTATAAAAGCCGACGCGTTTCGCCGCAGATGAGATTTTCGACAATCGCCGACTGTGTTCGCCGCTTTCGTTGTGCTTCGAGTGTAGCTTGCTTTTGGGCACAGGTTCGCCCAATAAAGAATCAGTTTCTTCATACACAGTTTTACGACTGTTTACTTCAGCGTCACGACTACGGGACATTATGATTACTATCAAGATCCTACCAGTACTGGTTCACAACATGAACTATTTGAGCTGTTTCGAGCATTCAGAAAAGAAACTTCGAGAATGTTTAAGCTTCGCCTTTAGCAGTGGAAGACGATAGCATTCAAAGATGCCCGACTCCTTTTCACGTTTCCCGGGAACTGCAGCTTATGTAACCGTAATGCCTACCTACAAACGCTCGCGGCGCACGCTATGCACGAAGGCGGGCTTTCAGGTTGTTTGTTTTTCAAGCGAAAGTGTTATGTGGCTGATGAGGCGGAAAATCAGGCGTTGGCGTGACCACGAGCCATGTGGTCCAAGTGTGCAATGTCCAAGCCAGCCGTTGATAACGTCGATTAAGGCCAACATAATTAAGACATGTTTATTAGGCTAGAGTTCATTACGGCACTCGAACCCACGACCATTGGTGAGAGTCGTACACAAAGCCGTTGGTGTTAAGGGGAAGGTAATAAAGGTATTTGAACCCTCGACCTTTCGACAGAGTAGAAACTAGCTTTACATATAAAAAAGTTGTCGCAGTTTCACCTGAAAGGTGAAGCATCAATTGCGATAGCAAATTTGTAGAGAGCTATACGGAGTAGTGATATTAGCTTTATCAGCTGTATAAACTTGGACATGCAGCAGCACCGGCAACGCGCAGAACTGTTGTCGACGCCATCGGCGTTTTGCCCGCGTTCGCTCAAAATGCGTGCGGCGTTGGTGACTGTTGCCGGAGCCTCTGATATAAATAGGCACTTGGTGCCGCAGCTAAACGTCGCCTCCCTTCCCTCCCCCTTCCCCCCCTCCCCCACGGCCTCTCGCGCATTTGCAAGAAGGCGCGTTTGCTCTACATATATGGTGATTGTAAAGGAGGAAAGAGACGCCTACTTCTGCAGCCCTTAAGGAAGCACGGCGCAGAACGCGCGTTTGTTCTCCGCCGTGCGTTCACTCCCCGAGAAAGAGCGCGTCCCTCGCGCCCTTTCACTCGCACATACAGCGTTCGGCGGCGCGCGGCCACGATTTCATCTCCATTGACGTCATACGGAACCTCACGGCGACGGCGACGGCGACGGCGACGCCGACGGCGACGGCGACGCCGACGGCAGAAATCTGCTTTTGAGTGTCCATATAATTGCTATCGCAATAAAACAAACAAGCCCTCAACTACATATTGTTCCTCCGCTCGACTAACCAACGTGAAGTCACGAATAAACGAACGTTCTGACCGTCGCCAGTCATGTCGAACTCCGGCCCAGTATGGCAAAGGACGTTGGCCTGCGTGGTTGCGACGCAGCGTGGGCGTCGACCTCCGTCGAGAGCGATGAGGTTGCGTTCTTGCGCCGAGACCCGCGTGCCACAGGACGCGGTCTGGACCAGTCGGCCGTTGTACCGCTGACGTGGCCTTGGCGATTGCCTTCGTGGCACGGGACAGCAACTGGTTACGGCAGCGTGGGGCTGGACTCGGGCCGCGGAACACAGCCACAGCGACGCAGTCGGGGCTCAGGAGCTGGAGTTGTCGCTGGCCAGCTCGCAAACGTCCCCTCTGCGGTCCGTGGACCCGAAGCTGCTACCTCCCGTCTCCAGAGCACAGCTGGAGATGCCTCTGTCTTGCTTCTCAACCGCGTCAACAATGCCAGCTCATCTCCGCCGGCGTCTCCTTTTTCTTCGTCTTTTAACACGAAAGTGTTTTATGCCGGGGTCCACCAAGACTTCACTGACGTATTTCCGTCACGGAAATACGTCACACGAACATACACGAACATAATACAAAGAAAGAAACCAGAAGAAAAAGTTCCACAAACATGCAAAATTTGGAAATCGAACCCACGACCTCTCGTTCCGCGACGATAGATCGCCGAGCGTTTAACCCATTGCGCCACAAACGCATTTGCAGAAAGCTACACAGACGCGCCTTATATATCTAACACTCCTCCGTGTACCCGCGCTCTTGCTCGGGGCGGTGCCGCCGCCTACGAGCAGAAAAGAGAAGTACTGCATTATGACACTAACGCGCACCGACAGTGAACGCTTCGGTGGTCTCAGCACTACGACGCCTCGATGCCAGCATTCGAAGGGACGCTGGCATCAAGAAGCACTACCAACGCGTTCTCGCAGAAGCACTACTAGGTGGCGTTCACCGTACTCAGCACAGCGGAGCGTGGCCTCCGCAATTAGCTCTGAAAATGTTTCTGAAGTTGATCGCGGAGGCTGCAATTACGACGCGCTGTACGCGCTGATTTGACTCGGTGACGATTCAGTTACGTGCTTTGTCTTGCGCGTTGTATTAGTGTGTCAGTTACGTGCTTCGTCTTTCGCGTTGTGCTAGCGTGTGCAGCGTAGTGCAGCTTCCATATGCACGACGGTTGCTCATGGTCATCGACGTTGGTAGTCGTGATGGAGGAGACGTGCCACCAGGCGTCAGCGTGGGTGCATCAACGCCTAAGGGCGCTTTAGCCACAAAACACCAATAGACATTATATATCAATGTGCAATAAACATTACACTACTTCTGTGAAGACACGTTTCACTTTCGTGTTCTATACCGATTCCTATATAAGAGGGATCAACCACATTTTTTTTTCTCTCGCGCTTGTCGCGCTTCACGTGTTTTACTTGCTCCTCGCCTGTGGGTCCCTTCTCCGTTTCGTCGACGGGCGTCTTCGTCTTTCCTACATTATTACACATGTCTTGCAGGTGACAAATGACAATGTTACATACATGTTTCTCTGGGGACTGTATATTGCAATGTGTGGAACACGCGCTCAACTCTTTGTAGCATTTTGATTCTACGGCATACGGGAATTATGCATAAGCGAAAATTCACTTAGACAGAGAATGACCCCAAGGTCTGTGTAGAATCAATCGGTCCTTTCTTTGCGTACCGGTGCGTTTAATGCCAGCATGTTGCGTGCCTCTGTGACACATCGGACGCTTGCTTGCTAAGTTTGATGTGTTCTCTATTTTTATTTTCTATATAACCTGTCTACTACGTTACGCTCTGTTAACATTAGAATACGAAGGAGGCAACTTCTATTCCCAGTCTTGCACTTATGTGCTTTCTTGAGTGCGCTAAAACTAGTGTAAAATTTTTTATCAAAGCCGTAGTGCTAGTATACTCGTATGTAGATTTATTTATTTTTACATGTGGTGCTATAATGTACTTACCGAAATTAATAGAACCAGAGGCTTCCCATTTGGTTTAAAAACGCACCATAAACCGAACATGCAGTGTTTATATCTTACCAGCGCGTTATATACCATGATTCCGTTATGAGCATAGCAAGCCACCAGTGGTAGAAAACGAAACGAAACAACTTATTGACATTACCTAATGAAGAAGGAAACTTAATTTAGGAGCGCGTCCGCAACTGCCAAGGCGATGTGCTAGATCAGGAAGCACTGGTGCCAGCTCCATCCCGTATACAGATGTTCAGCGGGCGTTCGCCAATCACGGCAGCTGCAGGCGCGATTGCGTTCTGCCCAAGCAGCATGGCACGCCTCGAACTGAGAGTAGTTGTCATAGCAAGTTTGCTTCGCTGTGTGTCTGAAGCATGGAAAACACATATCGATGCCATCCCTAACGAAGGCCCTGCGATTTGAGTGAAATAAATCAAATAATCAACGGATGGTTTGATAAAATAAAACAGCGTCAACTATTTTCTTTTAATATACTGACAGAGAAAGAAACTCCATAATGGCGGGTGAAACTGGGGAAAGCAAGTGAAATGAGATATACTGTAGTACACTGAGAAATCCCATTTCTCTGATGTATTAAATCACTTTAGGAAAATGTGTTCGTGCTACGGGACCAACGACGTTATTTCTGAAATTTCATATCTAGATGCTACCTGTGAAGGCATGGCACAAAGCTAAGACATTATCCGTTTTCTTGCGTTAAAAGCTAGAAACTATAATTACCTTATTCAAATATTGTTGTGATGCAGTATTTTCTATGTTTTACAGCGAATATAGAAAAGGGATTTGAAAATTATGTCAATGCTATCACATACCTTAACGTGACAGAGAAGACAACACTTTCTCATAGGGTCTCATTTTTCTCGATGGCTTGCATAGCAACTGCGCAGCAGGTATCGCAGGTGTCGCAGCAGGTGTCGGCCGGGAGTCGAGAGAGTGGAGCGTGGCGGCGGGGCGGAGGAGGCGAAGCACTTGTTTGCTTCGATGGCGGCGATTTAGCTGCGGCGGCGGCGGCAAGGCGCAACGCTGCGCGGCGCTGCTCTTGGGCACAGAGGCCTGGCGTCTGCCAGGAAGCGTCCAAAAGTTCTTCGGGGGTGATCTCCTGTCCTTTGACAGCATTCTCCATGTTGGTGGGCGGCTGGGAGATGGGCGACGAGATAGTGACGGGCGGCCGGGAGGCCGCCCCGTCGTCTGCGGGCTGGCGTGCGGGCGGCCGCACTCGAGCTAGGGCGGATATGCCTAGGTCGGCGCACGGCCTGGTGAAGGGGTTCCCAAAACTCCCCCGGCCGAGTATCGGGATGAGATTGGTATAAAAATGGTTCTGACGACTTGCTTCACCCACTCGTGAAGAAAGTGTCCGGATAGGCGAAAAGAACCGGCACGAGGGCCGACAATTGGCGGATCCAACGCGAGGCGCGACTATTCTCGACGGATACGCCAGGGCCTCTCCGCATTGACGGAAGTAGTTCCAATACCTTTAAGATTGTCACGCAACCTGACCGACTCAGTCATTGCACCATTGACACGGCGACAGGGTGCAAGAACCTCCTGGATATACGACTCGCTGGAATGTTGTTTGCGAGCATCGAGAGTTTTATTCGCAAGAGCGGAGCAAACCGGTGGCGTGCCAAAAACATTCCGTAGCTGCTGCTTAAGTTGGTCCAATCGGGTAATTCAATGTAATGGATGAAAAAACAGGTCTTCGCCATGAGCGTCGATAAAACGAGACATTGCGCAGCTTGGGGAGATCATCTCGCTGATTAGCAGAATTTACTCTCTTGTAATCGTCCAGCCAGTCCTCAATACGTTCACCGCGAAGACCAGCGAAGAGATGGGGACCACACTGGTGGCCGCTGACGATGAGAGAAGCTGTGGCATGCCATGTCGGGATGGTAAGGGTAGAAGCGCCAGGCTCTTCGTCCTGCGACATGCTGGCGAACAGTGGGCACCAGCGGCGACCTGAACGAAGCTCCAGGTGGTAGACGAGACGTGCAGAGGACGGGGGACGGAGATGCACCTCCACAACTTGTGACGTCATAGTAGGGGCCGACTTTTTGAGCCTGGGAGACACGGCGACGGCCACAGGCGCTGTGCATACTGGTGATGCGGTCACAGACGTGGTGAAGAAGAAAAGCACACGTATGACAATTTACAGATGATGAATAAGTGCATAATAAATGCCCACACTATATTTATGCTCATGTTTTTAAGTCAATGGTCCATTGTGGCGGATTTCGGTAGTGCCGCAAAGAACAAGGAGGAGTCCTCCAGAATTTACTGAGCGACGTCTACTAATGCTGTAAAATCCATAACAAATCAACTGAAATTTGACCAGCTCACTAGAAATCGTTCTTTGTTCAAGCATTTGAAAAGGCTGCCGCTTGTTATTACTAAAACTTTTCTTTAGAGAGCACACATATTTTGTAATCGCCTTTTCTAATGAAATCCATGAAAGATTTACACATATGCATTCGTGTTTTCCTAAATATGATGATGCAGCATCCTCAGTTCTGAAATCCCTGCACAAGAAGTTCCCAGCCCTTCCACCACTGCGAAGATGGAAGCCAGCGAAGGTGTGACTATGGTGGGTCTGCGGCAGTGAATATTTCTATAGTGAATTTATATATTATCACTATTGATTTCATCAAGCGTCTTCGGCATGCTTGCCAAAAAGCAAGGGCACCAGCGTCTTGTTTTCACCTGGCGCGATGGCCAAGTAGTGCGTTTGCTGCGCCAAGTCCGCCCCATTTTCGCAGACTAGCGTACGAGCCTCATCGTTCGTAGCCGCGGCACACTGCACGGCAGCGTCAGGGTCCTGTGAGATCTCTCCCGCTCCTACTCTCGGCGACTGATACCCACATATTGTCACGGGGATGAGTCACATGTGATTTCTTTCTTACCTTCCTTCTTTCTTTCTTTCCTCGTTTGCTTCCTTCCTTTTCCTTTTTTTTTAATTCTTTCTTCCTCGTCCCTGGCTCATACCCGCATATCGAATGCGGTTATTCGACACGAGTGATTTTATTATCTTTAATCGTGACGTAAGCGATGAGAATGTGATGCTATCGGTGTCATGAGCTGTAAGTCAATTTAGTCATCCGTTCTGGCACCCGTACTAAAAAGCAACTGACGGAAAATTGCCACGCACATGGAGCCGAAATGCTGATGATGATAGTTTTTATACGCGCGGGCACGATCCTGGGGGAACTAGCCTTTAACAGATTTAACAATCACGTGCATATTTCTATGCACGTGATTGGTCATAAAGAGGCATTGACAGCGGACCACCCTCAAAAGGCTGTGTTGCAGAGAGGCAGTTGCACCAATGCCAACTGCAATCATTACTAGGAATTCTCATCCTATACCGGTGAACAAAATGCTGGTGAGCGCCTCTCAAAAACCGAATTTCTTGCATTGATTTGTACTAGACTATAAACGTTTGACGGCAGCACTCCATACGAAAAAGCATTAACATTTTCGGTGTGCCTACGTTTGCTGAGATGCGACGCCTACAACACCGCTGCTGGCGTTCCTCATTGAGCCACCGTTGTGACACGCCTGGTATCCGACTGCAGTTGTCGCGCGTGCTGGGTCGTGCCGTGTCGCCTCCGCGCATTGTTAGAAGACCATCTGAGGGGCTCAAGCTCCTATTCTTTTTAATATTTTTGCCTTCGGGGGAAACTGTCAGTTTTTTTCTGTAGATCTCAATTTGTTTTGTTACAGCGCACAACGAATCCCGCGGAGCTCACACATCGCTTAAGAATTATTGTTGCGCATTATTACAAGCTAAAATATATATGCATATCAGAAGCATATGCAGAAGCATATATCAGAAGCATAACAGAAGCATATGCATATGCTTTGTGCAGGAGTTCTTCAGCGCCAGGACCTGACGGCATTACGTACCATGCCCTCTGTAACCTAGGAGACCAAGCTCGGAAGGCACTCTTGCTCCTATACAACGAATCCTGGCAGACGGGTACGGTTCCGCAGGAATGGAAGTCAAGTCGCCTTATTCCACTTCTCAAAGCAGGCAAGTCGCCCTTGGACATTTCCTTATACCGTCCTACCGCACTTGCAAGCTACGTCGCAAAAACAATGAAAAGAATGATTTCAACACGTCTGGAATGGTACTTACAGTACTATGAAATCTACCCAGACGCTATGATGAAATTATACCAGCTTGAATACTAACGAGGCGTTTACTCTTACACTGCACGACCATGTACCTTTGACATAATGGCACAAAGCAACAAAAAGGCGTTTACAGATTTTTTGTTCTTTCACTTGCGTTACTCTGGGTGCAATATGATGCTTTGATGCTTTGAACAGAGCAACGCGCATGAAGGTTGGAGCGGCTGCTTCTGCAGGCGACGCTGGCGTGACACCGACGACATTGCCACACCGAGCACAAATTGCGCGTTGGAGCCAGTACCCGGTGCCACTTTCAGCACCTCCGCATCTCAGCCTCCCCCTAGCTATGCCCAGATCGCTTCAGTAGTGCATACAGCTAGCAAAAACAAGCAAACCAATTACGCAAAGTGAAATCTCATTACAGACAGCCTTTGGCATGCGCACAATTACTTTGACAGGCAGTTTTAGCAAACCTGATCCCATTTCTGTCGCAAAGATGCGCATGTTTCATCGTTAGGAGAATATTTTACCAGCAATGTTTAGAAGAGGTGCTTCGCTTCATTACGTGCTCATGGAGCCAACGCTTAGCGAGTCCACTGTGGTGCTCTCTCGTTTCAGCAACAAAACTAGTGCAAGGTAGTCTGCAAATTGTTCAAAACTGCTTATCTACACTATGCATATTTTTCGTTTAAATACCTTGCATTGTTTGTCCTTTCACAAGGAGCACCAGGTTTTATTTTAAGCGCATAAATACATGTAAGAGGAATAGATTTAATGCCTAAAAAAAATGTCACAGTTTCGCCCTAAGGGCGAAGCAATGAATGCGATAGCAACACAGCAATGTCATACGAAGTAAGGTGAGCGGCTTTGGTAGCAACAACACGCAGAACTGTTGTCGACGCCATCGGCGTTTTGCCCGCGTTAGCTCAAAATGCGTGCGGCGTTGGTGACTGTTGCTGGAGCCTCTGATATAAATAGGCACTTGGTGCCGCAGCTAAACGTCGCCTCCCTTCCCTCCCCCTCCCCCACGGCCTCTCGCGCGTCCGAAGAAGGCGCGTTTGCTCTACATATATGGTGATTGTAAAGGAGAAAAGAGACGCCTACTTCTGCAGCCCTTAAGCGAGCACGGCGCAGAACGCGCGTTTGTTCTCCGCCGTGCGTTCACTCCCCGTGAAAGACGCGCCCCTCGCGCCCTTTCACTCGCACATACAGCGTTCGGCGCGCGGCGACGATTTCATCTCCAAATGACGTCATACGGAACCTCACGGCGACGGCGACGGCGACGGCGACGGCGACGCCGACGGCAGAAATCTGCTTTTGAGTGTCCATATAATTGCTATCGCAATAAAAATTGCCGCGTATCTGCGTGCGTCGCTGCAAATGTCGTCGAAAGACGATAGTCTTCTGCCGGCCGTACTACATGAGTGCTGGTCTGATCCGCGGCCACCCGTGTTGCTGTTCTCGTACCATTTCCGTCCTGGCATGAAGGTTTGTTTGAACAGATTTCATTTTACCGCATTATTTCATCAAGCGGCCATTTATGTTTTGCCCTGCCTCAGACAGCGCTTCCTTTATGTTGAATCGGCCGCATCTGGCTGGCATTGATAAAATTGAGGAGGCGCTGCGTAAGACATGGACGCCATCTGGCAATACATCGGGAAACATGAGCTTGTGCAGAGGGTTTCCTTCCTCCATGGCAGAGGGCGCTCGTCGGCGCGCAGTCGGGGAACGTCGTTCGTCGGCGCACATAGCATGGCATTTTCAGCGCAGCTTAAGAAACTAGGGTCTCTAGAGTTACGTATCTATGTATTTTCTATTAAAGGAACACACCTCCTAATACTTACCTAGTGATGCTGCGCCTCAGATATGCGTAATATTTACTTTGTGATCGATAACGTTCACAAGTATGAACAGCCGTACCAGTTTAAGTAGTGTGGGCGGTAAGCATGTGGTCCAACTTTGGCCGGGTGGCTGAATCGGGTGACAGACAGACAAACAAACAGAGACACAGACAGACAGACCAAATTTTCAGCGTTTAAGTTCCCCAAGAAAGACTATCGCCTTTAATATGGCGGCGGGGTGGGCCTGACGGCTCAAAGAAGATGCACGGATGACACCGTTTCGCCTGTAACACAATCCAGGGGCGCTATAACGTAAAATGATTCCAAACTGTTTTGATTCCAAATCCACGATCGCCGCTCGCTGATTGGCTCATACTTCCGAGGCCGCGCCCACCTCGCCGGTGCGTCAAGCGACGTCACGAAACCGCAAAAACTGACACGTCATAGTGACGTTTACGCACTACTTATGCTAAATTATGCCGATCAAAACAGGAAGCATCGCGGAATCACCGGCGAGTGACCCGTTCCGTTTGGAATCAAAAAAAGTTGTCGCAGTTTCACCTGAAAGGCGAACCATCAATTGCGATAGCAAATTGGTAGAGTAATGGCAGTAATGTATACGGAGTAATGATATTAGCTTTATCAGCTGTATAAGCTTGGACATGCAGCAGCATCGGCAACACGCAGAACTGTTCTCGACGCCATCGGCGTTTTGCCCGCGTTCGCTGAAAATGCGTGTGGCGTTGGTGACTGTTGCCGGAGCCTCTGATATAAATAGGCACTTGGTGCCGCAGCTAAACGTCGCCTCCCTTCCCTCCCCCTCCCCCCCCTACTCCCCAACGGCCTCTCGCGCGTCGGAAGAAGGCGCGTTTGCTCTACATATATGGTGATTGTAAAGGAGAAAAGAGACGCCTACTTCTGCAGCCCTTAAGCGAGCACGGCGCAGAACGCGCGTTTGTTCTCCGCCGTGCGTTCACTCCCCGTGAAAGACGCGCCCCTCGCGCCCTTTCACTCGCACATACAGCGTTCGGCGCGCGGCGCTGAGCCGTGCTCCCTCAAGGGCTGCAGAAGATAGCGCCAACCTTTCCCTTTCCCTCAAGAACCACTTACCTACCGACGATTTCATCTCCAAATGACGTCATACGGAACCTCACGGCGACGGCGACGCCGACGGCAGAAATCTGCTTTTGAGTGTGCATATAATTACTATCGCAATGAAATGGCGGCGTTCTTGCTGGTGCTGGCGGCGGCGGCTCGTCAGCTTGGGCGGAGGCGCGGAAGGAGGGAGGCCGAGGACGCGTTTGACATGCCAGACGACGTGTTTCGGCAGCACTTTCGTCTGAGGAAGGAAACTGTGCGGTGGCTGTGCGACGAAGTGGCGGAGGAGCTCGGAGGCGTGCGATCAACAGCGCTGTCGGTGGAGCGACAAGTGTTGTGCGCGTTGCGTTTCTTCGCGACGGGCAGCTTTCAGGGGTCCGTTGGGAGCGAGGAGACGATTGGCGTGACGCAGCCTGCGGTCAGCAAGTGCGTGCGACGCGTGGCGGAGGCAATCGTCCACGCCGGGACTCGGAACAAGTGGGTCCACTACCCGAGGACGTCGGAGGAAAAGGCGGCCGTGAAAGAAGGGTTCCTTCGACGCGGCGGCATTCCCGGCGTCATCGGCTGCGTGGACGGCAGCCTTATTGCCATCATCGCACCGAAGGGCGACAACAAGGCGGCATACATGTGCCGCAAAGGCTTCTATGCCCTTAACAGCATGTTCGTAAGTATCGTCATGTTTGTCTAATTTGCCTTTCATAGCAACGCGTGGCTGATGCTGTGCACGCTTTCGTCAGATTTGCGACGCAGGCATGTGGATTCTGGCCGTCGACGCTCTGCGACCGGGGTCGGATCACGACGCACACGTCTGGAGAACGACGTGGTTGCGTGGTCGTTTCCAGGAGGGACATATTGCCAAGGCCGGCGAGCACCTCCTCGGTGAGCAGAGGGAAAAATTCATACAGTTGCCTAGCAGCACACAATAAAGTGTACTCCCGCCGTAAGAGTATATGTTGGAAGCCCTAACCGTTTATATTATAGTAGCGTGTTAAGTATAGGTTACATAGGCGGGCTGGTAAATTTTTTTAATGAGTATCTGCTTGCAGCAAAATGACATTTAACTGTTGTATTGCAAGCTAATGTAAATTAGTGTACATTACGAAACAAAGAACGTTTGTCTTGCCCGATTATTTTTTACACTGACATTAATTCGAGAATACAGACAACTCGGCCAAACGGCCACCTTGCTGGATGCTAATAATATGAAGTTTACTATTTACCACCAGCTATTGTTATCTGTGCTGATCACAGCAGCATCAAGTGCTCAGCCTGTACATTATTTTATTACAGCCTCTGTGTAGTAGGTGTATGTAACATGACTCATGCTTCACTAGCTCAACCATGCGCATTTGATTTGATACCATTTTTATGCTCGTGCAGGTGACAGCGGCTACCCCCTGGAACCATGGCTCCTGACTCCGGTCCCAGGCCATCCTCCCGCTCACACTGCAGAAGGCAGGTACAACACTGCACACGCTTCCATGCGGTCCGTAGTGGAACGCTGCATTGGACTTCTGAAGAGCCGCTTCCGCTGCCTTCAGAGGTACCGTGCCCTCCACTATGAACCAGACCGCGCAGCCAACATCGTTGCAGCGTGTGCAGTGTTGCACAATTTGTGTCTTGATGAAGGTGACAGTGCGTTTGATGAGGTTGATGATGATGACAGCAGCAACAGCAGCAGTGACGATGCAAACGGTGGCCCCCTCCCACTTGTAGTTCCCCGAGCGAGGGCAGCACGCATAATGTACCTGAAAGGATGTGCTGCCCATGACAATGTAATTACATTATTCGGAACCACACGACAGCAGCACCAGCACTACCTGCGAAGGGTGCGAAGGCGGCTGCGTCGGCAGCAGCACCGACAGCAGCAGTAAACGTGCCTGCAGTGTCAGGCACATATGCCTAATAAAGAGAAGGAACCAACGTGAAGGCGTATTGGCATGAGTGGATAGCGTGGTGTTTTTTTATAGAATCTGCTAAATTACCACCATTGCTTTCACATAGCGTGTACCAATGAGCTGTCGCAACTGGAGATTATTGCATCATTCCACTGTGACACTACTTAGTAGCTGTGGATAGACAACGTTGTGGTCATTAGCAGAATGTCGTAGCCACTTCTCTGGGCAGCAGGAGTTTGCTAGTTGAATTGCTGCTGCTGCTGTTGCTACTGTCGTCTTGATGCATTTATCTACTGGCATCACCGCCACTGTCACCGCCGTCTGCACTGTGCATGGGAGGATATTGGACTTCGTCTCCTCGCTTCCTGCTTGGGCTGCAGCAAAGCACACTTTTCGCTCCATCATATGTACTGTTCTTGCACACCTTGCAGGCCCCACACAGCTTTGCCACACAGCCTCCGCACAGTTCCTTTTCAACAGGCCAAATCATGCTGACACAGATCGCCTGGCATGTCAAGCACATGATGCTCCCTTGGATGTACATTCATCTGTACATAGTTGTATAACTGTACATATATTTGTAAAAAGTGATATCAAGTGCCAGTGATGTTCTTGAAACTCGCTCCTTCATGTCCCTACAGTAAACGAACAATTTCAACACATCTTCAGTGTCACGTTTTATTCGAAGTGAATAACAGTCATCATGATACAAATCAATGTACACAGGGTACGATTTCACGGTGCCAAAGTGACAGTACGGTTTCCACTAAATGGGATCTAATACATTGTGAAAGGCTGCTGGCACACATTAAATCACATAAATGTCTGTCATTGATACTGTTTTTCTTTGGGCTCATCCACGATCATTTGCGTTCACCCAGCAACTACACAGCACAAAAAGGTGTTGCAAGATTTGCCTGTTATGCATCCGTGTTTGTAGCACAAAATAGATGCTATTTGCAATAACTACTGCCACAATAGGGCCACCAGTGTGAAAGTGCAGTCCGGCGCCTTTAAGGAATGACAGACGTGAAAAAATACCGTGCACTTCAATAATCTGACATATAACAAGGCCAACAAGAACCGCCTGGCAGTGAATGTAGTGAAATAATGGCTACATTGGGTGTATAAAAAATTCTCAACATCAATGGGGACTAGATTGCATTGCTATCACCGATATGGAAACCTGATATATCACAATAACTATTGCAAGTAACACGCACGTGTTGCTAAAATAAATAATATGGCCACTTGTGGGTTCCATAGGGCAAATAAGATTGGAAACAACACAAATATAGTGTGAAAATCATAACAGTGGATTTCAATACCTGTTATCACAGCATTTGTGTGTGAAACACTGTTGTGGCTAAAATAAAAGTGACCACATAGTCAACATGTTCCTTGAAAAGCAGTGAATACATAAATAGCTCATAAACAACAAAACGAAAGCACACACCTAACCAAAAAGATGAAACATTAGACATACAGTTCACTCACTGAGACAAACTTGCTCAGCAAGTGGAACTAAACATAAGAAAAAACTTGCAATAAATTATGCATTATGCGAAACATTAAATAATAAACAAATGACATAATGAACAACATATAATGGTGACTCGTGCCACAAACTACGGCTGAGGCGGCTCGCGGAGGCCACGGGCGAGGGCAGCCACGAGCTGGCGCAAGGTGGCTGCGACGAGGGCAGTCGCCTCCCGCAAACCCCTCGTCTCCACCCCCAACGGCTGCTGCACCACGCGAGAGGCCCTCTGCTCCTCCACCAGTTGTTGATGATGCTGCGAAAAAAATGCACTTACTGCAGCTAGAGGAAATGAAATTAAATTGTTCGTTTCATCAGTGTTTGCAAGGGTTGCACTTTCAGCACGATTACTCTAGAGGGCAGTGAGAACGTATGCATATGACGTGAGAAGTTGAAGTGCAAACTGTATATGATCTGTTATGTTATAAACATGTTCAAAGACAGAAAATGCTACCAAGCCACCTTTGTCACTAAGAAGGCAATGTCGGTGATAAGCTGAATTTACCTGCAAAAGATGAGCATGCTGTGCCGGTACATGCAACCACGGAAATGCTTTGTAATTTGCGAAGTAACAGAATGAGAAAGCATCTCACAGAGGATACATAAGTAAACAAACCAATGAACACTTCAGCCCAGTGAATACAGATGCCCTCTTAAAAAAATTGCAACCTGGGCGAGTTGTACGTACCTGTCTGTGTTGCTCAAGAAGCATCTGGTGGAAAGCGACAGCCTCCACGTTTGCAACCTCTGCCAGCTGCCTCTGCCTCGCGCATTCCTCTGCTGCCCTGCAGGCCGCATCCTCTAGCGGCTGCTGCTGCCGAGGTGGTGTTTGGGGCTGCTGCCGAGTTGGTGGTCCTTAAAAATTAAATGGGCAAAGAGGATAACAAATTTGTTGTGCCCTTCTATGTTGAACATTCACTGGTTCATAGGTAGAAACATAGGAAACTATTCCCGGCAACAAGCTGTAGGCAATATAAACCTTACAGTTGGATAAATAAATAAAGTGACACCACAGCACTACAATATGCTGCAGCAATATTAATTTCTACACGACAACTTGAACGCTACAGAAGCTGCATTACAAGTGGTATGATTAGTCAAACAGAATATAGTTTCGTCTTGCACAGTCAGATTATGGCAGGGACTAGCTGTGTTTCTTTGTAGGTGACTATGTGAAATAAATTTTTTTCTGTTTAAAAGTTCACAACAGGCAGTGCTTTCTTCTGAAGGCTTCGCATTTCAATTGCTGTTAAAGTGCCTTACGTGCAGTGCCGCTCGTCCCCGGCTCTGTGCCCACGGACACTTGGGGTGGGGCCGTCGGGAGAGGCACATGGGCGGCAGCGGCCTCTTCCTCGCTGGAGCTTGCCTGCTGCAATAACAAAGCATAGTAGACACACTATGTGAGCATTGCACCTGATGAATATGATTTGAATACTGTTATTGTTGCTTCAGTTCCATGAACTGTTTGCCAAGTCTATTCCAATTTATTCACTCTGTACAGAATATGCTTGATACATCAACTGAATTACTCGTGACTACACATGCTTCACGGAGTAACGAACCATATAATCAATCACAGGACATTTCTGAACAGCATTGGTTTCTTATGTTATTCTAGGGGGGGCCAGATTTTCATTTCTGCAAAGTATGGATATCATGTGCTGGCATGTGTTCCTAATTGCAAGAAAACAGACATAAACACAAAGCAGTAAAACATTCATCAGCTCTGAACAGTGCAACTTCCCCAAACCGGTCCACATAGCAACACAAAACACTACGCACCTCGGCGTCATCAGCAAAAAAATCAACCGGCGCGTAGCCTGGGCCGGTGCGGCTCAAGACGTCCAACACACGGCCCTCCAGCCCGCCCAACCTGCCTCCTCCTGTTTTCCTGCAAAAACATGAACACAGTGAGCTTACGTTCCGAAGTATGTTGAAAGCTGCAGGCTCACCTCTTCTCCGACCCAACTTGCGCGGCAAGTTTTTCAAGTCGTGCACAATTCGCTCCCAATACTGGCGCCAGCGCCGGGCTGTTTTTACAGCCGGCCCTAGCGCGTTGAGCGCGGCCGTCAGCTCGTTCCACAACGCTTTTTTATGCGCAGCACTCATACTTGGCGAGAGGCTTGTGGCGCCTCTCGCCAAGTACGGGTGCTGCTCCATAAACTCAACAAGCAGAGTGGTTTGAGCTGCCAATACGCGGGGTCCTGGAGGTGCGGCCATTTTTTCGTACTTTCAATTTTCGCCGGACCGCAGCACATTAATACAAGCAACAAGTCGTATCGTTTCACATATCATTTCACCATGCCGTTAAAAAATAGCGGTTACACTTACTCAATGTTTTGTAACATTATCACAACATAATCACTGTTTTTCTGAAACGTAATAAACTTCACAAACAAACAAAATAACAGATCATTTTCCCCGGTTAAGTCCACTTCCAACATGTAGGGGGGATTTATCACTGCGCACTTCACCCACACCCGGAGACAGACAGTTCAGATCGTTGTGAAATGAAAAAGTTTGCTTACCAGTATCTGCTGCAGTACATCGTGCTGCTTTCCAACCTTCATCGATTCTTGGCTATCCTGTGCGAATAAAAGCAAATGTGAGCATCCCGCGACCACCGCAGATGTTCAGATGCGACTGTCTAGGCATTAGGCACAAGAGGTCGATGTTGTTTACTCACCTTGCGCTTCGCTTTCACGGTTTCCATGATGTTCACAGCTTCCGAAATTCTTCTCGGGCGAAAGCACACCACGGAGGCCGAGACTCATCTAATCGTGCAGTGTTACGTGCAAAGGTACACTAAATGCGGGCCACGCACTGATCAGCTGCTTCTACGTAGCCGCCATCTTACCTGTGCACAGCAAAATGGCTCGGACTGGCTCGGATGCGGAATCGACGTGTGTGTGACTACGGCTCGAAAAATGCGAATACTTGCTAATAATTGGCAATACGCGTCTACCACTTGCGCGTCAAAACATTACAAAACAGTTTTAATGTCAGCGAAAAACAATGATCTATTTATTAGGCGTTTACATCTAACATGAACTTGCTATACGGCCCCTTTAGGAGTAAAAAACAAGCAAAGCGTGCTTCCGGCAAAGATGGAGGCTGCTGATTGGCCTGTTTGAAAAACGTCGTCGTGTCCCGCCCCCATACGCAGTTCTGCGGCGTCATTTTGACTTCAGAAGTTTGGAATCAAACCAACTTGGAATCATTTTACGTTATAGCGCCCCAGTGGCGCGAGACTTGGCGAAGACTGCTTCGGGTGGTCATTTGTTGGGGTGAACATTCACAGCTGCAAGTCAGAAATCTGCATTAAAAAATAAAGTAAATAAATAAATGTGTGATTCGTATTGGTTTTTGAAAGCTGTGCCTCCCGGTGGTGATGTGGAAATACTCAGCTTTTCTCGCTATTATTTTTTCACAGAAGAGCCCCGCGTAGCATAGACCAGAAACTCCGCCTGGCGATGACGTCAACGGGCGTTGCCTAGCAACCACTTGGCACAGCTGCGCCTCGCTTCGCCTAGCTTCTGCAACGCTCCAACAAGAGCTCGCATAGGTTGTCCGTTCACTTGTAGCTGAATATACACTACGCTTGAAGTCATCAGCAATGCTCTCTCTGTAGGCAATAACACGCTTTTTACAGTGAAGCTGTTAATTAAGGGCTAGTTTCCCCAGGATAAAGTCCGCATGTATAAAAAAACTATCATTAGCATTTCGGCTCCATCTGCGTGGTGGTTGGGCTCCATGTGCTGCAGTTCCTTTGGTAGCCCATGGTTAATGAGCGTTAAGGCGTCTAACGGGAGGGTTGGCTCAGGAATCGGAAGGAGGCGTTGCTTTTCAAAGAAATACTCTCGTGGAGTACCAGACTTGAAGCGGTAGTAAATTCCCTGGCCCCATCGTTTTACTGAATTTCGGTTAATATAAAGCTGGTTTTCCATTTGGACCATGGTTCACATTTTCAACCTAACAGCCGAGACTCATGCCATTTTCTTGCTAGTCCAGCAAGAAATGGTCGCATGTTAAATGTCGGTCCTCCGTTCATTGTATTCGGCAACCTGCTCGTAGTAACCCGTCCAACTTCCTGGGCTGTCAGAGGAGCCATCAAATATCTCCGGTCGTACACTTTCGAAACGACGACTCTGACGTAGGTTCACTGCTGACATTAACGTTTCAATGAACTTGTTTTGCTCCAACATTTGCTCCTGCTGTATCTCCAGCGACAGAGTAACTGACCTGTCAGAGTAACTGACCGTACATCAGATGGCCTAACGCTATATAGGGCATGTCTGAAGCCGCGTAAACACAAGTTCGCCGAATGAGGGTGTTGGTTGATTTACTTTGGCTGACCCTTTATCAAGAAGTTCCTTGGACCACATGGAGGCTTCAGCCAAGACAATGCAGATGAGCACAACTGTGGTTAGGTGCTCAGGAAGTTCGAGAGCATATTCATATTGAACCTGACTTTTCTTGAAAATCGAGCGCCCACCACAGTCGTCAGCAAAGAATGTCACCCACATCTTGGTCTCGATGGTCGGCTGTGCCAAAAAATTTAGTCATACTGTGCATTAGAACACAGAAAAAATAATATTACGTGCAGCTGATGCCAACGGCTATTTACAAATTATTTACAGGGAAGCTAACGGAGGCCAAAATGGCGACGCCATATCACGTCGTCTTCCTTCTCCTCAGTGCAGTCATAATGTGGCGGCTGTTCCGTATCATCATAAGCACGTCGTCTTTAGTCCACTTCTCTTTTCTCCCTTTTTCCGCTCCCTCTTCTCTTTCTACCGTCTTCTTCAAGTCGCTTCATTTCTTGACTTGATTCGATACTTCATTCGAAAGCTTCTGCTTGGTATTCGCACACAATCAGTAGTGGGGGATGTGGTGAGGTGCTCGTAAAAAAATTGAGAGGAAGTATGTGGTGAGGAGGCGGGGCGAAGAAATGTCAATTAAATTTTCAAGAAACTCAATCTGCCATAGGTAACCATTATCGGAGGTTTCCCCATATTTGTGTTCCGTTGCGTTGTGCTATGCGCCTAATATTGCGTAATACATAATCATAATACATGTACATATTATTGCAAGTGAATCTATTGGCTCATACGAATTACAAAACGCACATTTTCACCTTGGCATTCTTTGCAGATAATTTTCATCCACTAAATTGTGAGGAATGTCTCAAAACAAAGTCCAAAATGAGATTTCGAACATTAAACTGCGAGAAACGCTTGTCCATAGAGTGAAAGCTAGGTGAAGCTTTGCCTTGCTCTGCTTGGAAACAGTATGACATAAAGGTTCGGTGCTTATGGTGCAATGTACAATCGTGGCTGTTTATCGCATAGAGATATACACAATTAAAATGAATACTTTTAGAAAGGTTTTAAATAAACTTGAGAAACTTGCGTTACTACATAAAAAGAACCCTACGTAGGAGCCGCTATGTAGACGGCTCCATCAGCAGTGGCACACCTTGTAGCCCCACCCGAAGAATGCATTCCCAATACCTTTAAGAATGTGACGTACCCTGGCCGACTCAGGCGTTGCATCATTGACACGGCCAAACAGTGCAAGAACATCCCCGATGTATGACTCGTCCGATTGTTTGCGAGCACCGAGAGTTTTCTTCGCGACAGCGGAGCGAACCACTTGCATGCCGAAATATTTGGCTGCGGCTTAGCTCAGCTAACCCTGTATATGCAAAGCGAGAGCTTGGTTTAGCCTGGCTAGGTCTTGGTTTCACTTCGTTAGCCTTTGATTTAGCTGTAACTATTATATTTATTTATACACTCATCGATATCAGCCAGGTATAAATTATAATCCGGCAAGTCCAAGCGTTTTGCGAGCCAAATTGGTAGCTCTTCCTCAGTCTCTGATGCCAGCTTCCGCGCTTGCCATTCTGGACGCTCTCCAGTTAAGCAATTCGCCGGAAGGAAGACGCGTGTCAGACGCCGCTTGCGGCGCGGTCAGACTAGGGTAGGTCAGACGCCGCTAAGACTCGGCGGGCTGGTAAGACCATAGAGAAAGAAACGCTGCCATCTGCGGTGGTTGCTAGGCAACGGCTCAGCTCGCGGTGCGGCCACAGGCCACAGCGAAACGGCCAGAATGCGGCCAGTGTAGCTTTCGCTACAAAACTTGCTGAAGCTGCTGCTTGAAGTTGGTAGAATCGGAGAGGTCATTCTTATGGTTGAAAAACCAGGTGTTCGTCATACCCGTCAGATAGAACGAGACATTGCGCAGGTTGAGTAGATCATCCGCCGATTAGCAGAGTTTACTTTCTCGTAAAAGTCCAGCCAGTCCTCAATACATTCTCCCGAACACCAACGAATAGATGGGGACCACACTGGGGGCTGCTGACGATAAGAGAAGATGCGGCTTGCGGTGTCGGGATGGTAAGGGTAGAAGCGCAAGGCTGTTTGTTCTACGACATGCGGGCGTACAGTGGGCACCAGCGGCAACCTGAACGAAGCTCCAGGGGGTAGACGGGGGATGCAGAGGACGGGGCACCGAGACGCACCTGCACCACTTGTGATGGCATAGTGAGTGTCGACCCTTAATTAACGTTTCTTATTTAGAAGAAAGCAAAACGTACCAAGATCAGACAGATATAGAAACCAAAATGAAACACAAGCTTATAAAATTAGGTCGATGGCAGTTGCAAATTTTTTTCCATTGCATTGTATACCTTCTTGTTTGCGTGCCTCAGCATGGATCTTCCAAAAGATAACAGTTTCAATGGCAGACGAAGTAAGTTTGCCAACTGTCATGTAGTATTGCCAACGCACTTCTTTCAAGGCAGTAACAGATCTGGCACAACGATAGCCAGTAGTATTAACCTTATCTTCAAAACACAAAGGATGTATCATAGAGACGTATGTGAATTTCATTGCCTGAGTTATTATTTGCTTGTGTTGGCCTTGCTTTTCATTTGCGGATCATTTTGTTATATTTACTTCTCGTTCTTGTCGTAGCCGTAACATAGGGCTGCAGTAACTCTAAATAAAACAAAACTAACCGGAAACCACTTCGTGAAACTGTGCCGGAAGTGGTAAGTGAAATCTGTCTCGGCGCACTCGCATTATAGTGAGCGAGCGTGGTCATTGTGTGCAAAGCCTAGGGGATAATGCGAATGTACGTTTTCCGCGTTCCCGGGATTTGGGTGGCGCGACTCTTCAGACGACAAACCCATTAGCCGCCGCCGAGTAATTACGCCAAGGGTCCTAATTTAGCCATACGCAGCGCCCTCTAAGTGACTTCCGTCCCACCACGTACCAGACTTGCCTATACATAGGGGCGTTTACCGAGTTAAAAAATGTGGGGAAATTGAGAGCCACATCGCATGCTCTCTATGAACGTGTGGCGCGGCTCATCCATTCATCCATCTCTTCAACGGATGCCGTATTAGCACGTAGCACCGTCGAATCGCAGTGGTTAGAAATTTATGCGCAATATTCAACTGCACAGCACGTCTCTGCGTTGGTACACAAGCACCCAGCAGCATGGGCCTGAATGATAAAGTGAAATGTTAGTTGCCTCAATACCTGAGTTTCTCGAAGCCCTTAATATTAATACAGCGTACGCTGCAAGTGCTTTTCTCAATCATGACCACTGCGACTTGCACGTATACCGAAATTACATGCGCATAATTTCCCTTTCTTACATAGATCGTCACAGACAAATTGCTCCTTCAGTGAAAGCGTCCACTGTTTATTTAGTAGTGTGCAGTTTTTACGTCTCCCACTCCGTTCTTTTTAAAAGTGAACTACCTAATATAGCATGTATGTCGTCACCTGTTTTCCATTCACATCAGTTGATTTCCTGAAGATCTCATCAAAAGTGCTATATTAAACTAATAGTTTCTTTTCCAAGTAAATATTTCTAGTCCATACTGTATTCTCGCAAGTACCAATGCTTCTGCCTGTATTCTTCTTTCTGACTGGGACATAAAGCAGAATTCCTCTTCGGGTGCTAGTTGCTACACTAAAAAACATTTTACCCTTCAGTGGACACTAAACAACAGACGGGGACGACATGAAAAAAGTAACTCAGAACAATACAAGCATAACTGGTTACACGAATATATGCGACCGGCGTCATATGTCGTACAGACAATTGAAAGGTCACCAAAAGGTATCTTGCAAACACAACACATCTACGCGATATTAGTTGACCAAAGCCTATTGGTTACACGGCTTGTTATACATGAACATCGCAATACCCGCCTTACTGCTCCTCGTCTCTATTGCCAGAATGCTCTTCATGTTGTCATCCTTTGTGCAAACAATTTAATGCTGTCGGAGCATCCGGTGACAAAACAGTTGTCCGCGTTCCAAATTTTATCAAAAAATATCAACATAGCAAAGATTCTTGCGATCTCGATATGTCATGAGCTCTGACTGCGAAATATTGTTTGCGAGATGCTGCTTTAATATATCATGTATAGCCCACTTATCTAGTCTTCACAGTTACGGCTATGATTAGAATAGCAGACAGTTTCCCCTACAACGAATATTTAGATCACAAACGCGGCAAGCTCTGTTTACATTGAGATTAATGATCCACGATGATCGCTCATGAAGTCATGCGCATTCCTGTAAATAGTATGTAGAAATGTGGAAAACTAACGAGACGAGAAGACATAGAGCTACTCATCGTTCCAGGTTCTCTTTCTCTTCGCAGTGCAAGCCTGCGCACGCTTATCCGTCTTGTTCTACATGCCCTCCCTCCCCCCCTCCCTTCCTCCACCCCGTGGCGTTGTACAATTCGAGCTTGTACAATGTCTGCACTGGCCGTCTTATGAACTTGCCATCTTGAGCTTTCGCACGGCAGGTTCGGATTATTCCATCTTGACCATGGAAGACGTCCACGACTCGTCCAAGCTGCCAAATAGCTTTATACATGTTAGGCTCCTCGATGAGTACTACATCATCTACTTGTAGACAGCTACTAGGATGCGATGGGTGTTGGTGAAGCGCCTGCAGTTTGAGGAGATACTCTTTCTTCCATCGGATCCACAGGCGGTCCACGAGCTTCTGGCGGTATCGCTTTACTTTCTGAGGTCACGTCGCGTAGTCTGAGCACTTCGAGCTTCGTAGTCACTGTTGCTTCGCTCTGGAGAGGCAGGAAATGAGCTTCCGACCAGAATATGAGCCGGGCATAGTGGAGAGGGCTCTCTAGCGTCCGTATACGTATACGTTAGGGGTCTTGAATTGATAACGGCTTCTACTTCCAGCAGTTCAGTCCCAGATTGTTCACTGTTGAGCTTGCTCTTTCCCAGCACTTTGCGTAAATATTGACACGTATACATGTTTATCTTTCACCGGTGGCCGCTTTCCACCGGCTAACAAATGTTATCGTTATCGCTCGGCGCAGGACGCGCCTGTATCGGAAGTTTCTAGAACTTTCTGGAAGACACGCGCGTACCAGGGATTATTCTGGAACCTTCGATGACTCAGGTATAGAAGCTGACGCGTTTCGCCGCTGATCAGATTTTCGACGATCGCCAACTGTGTTCGCCGCTATCGTTGTGCTTTGAGTGTAGCTTGCTTTTGTGGGCACAGGTTCGCCCAATAAAGAACCAGTTTCGTCATACACAGTTTTCAGATGTCACGTAGTAGTGAGTCTGAAGTAAACAAATTTAACACCGCAATAAAGAAGCATAACATGCAATATCGGTAATACAAAATTAGTACGAATAAACTAAGTGTCATACTGACAATTGCTTCCTGCACTTTAAGAGAAAGCGAGGAGACAGAATAATTTTTGTTATTATGCGTGCATATATAATTAGCAGAAGCTAAGGTAAAATATCTTAGCCTGTCCCATTGAAATTGTATATAACGCTTTCCTACTTCAAAAAAAAAAAGGTTGTTCTACACTGACTGGTACTCGAACCCGGGACTTCTGCGCGTGAGGCAGAGACGGTACCACTACTCCTATATTACAGTAGCACTAGCAGGAACTATACAATGCCTAGACTTTCTGACATGTCGTAAGGCCATTAATTTGTTTTCACGACGCTTACCTTTTTTCGGAATTCAGTTTCTTAAGAAACCTTTCCTTTACGATTTTATACAAACTATACACAAAACTCTCGCAAATGCAGTACCTGCGGTCACTCTTTCTTTTCTTTCTTTTCAAAACTGCGGGTGATTGTTCTGTTGATATTGTCACGTAGTAGTGACGCTGAAGTCAACAGTCGTAAAACTGTGTATGACGAAACTCATTCTTTATTGGGCGAACCTGTGCCCACAAAAGCAAGCTACACTCGAAGCACAACGAAAGCGGCGAACACAGTCGGCGGTCGTCGAAATCTGATCAGCGGCGAAACGCGTCGGCTTTTATACCTGAGTCATCGAAGGTTCCAGATTAATCCCTGATGCCCGCGGGTCTTCCAGAAAGTTCTAGACAATTCGCGTCGGGTATACAATCAGATAACATAAGCGTCGGTGAAAACAGGCAACGGAAAGAAGCATCTATAACGTTCTAGAAGCTTCCGATGCAGGCGCGTCCTGCGCCGAGCGATAACGTTTAACACTTGTTAGCCCGTGGAAAGCTGCCACCGGTGAAAGATAAACATGTATACGTGTCAATATATTGGCGGGATTCGTATGGCAGCAAGGATTCCGTAAATGCTTGCTAAGGCACACAAGTGAATAATTTACGATTGTCAGTTTACTGAGTAGTCAGTTGTGTACCTGGCATGGCCGTATCTGTTTGTTTACACGCGCGTGCAAGCAGTACGCCTGTTGCACTTCAGCCGAAGCTTCAGCTGCTGTAGCACGCCAGCCATCGCCACGTTTTGTTACCTTTATTCCTGACGCTAAGAGGAAATATGGTCTCACCAATTCAAGATGAGGGCACATATTCTCGAAAACATTACACTTGGCGCCATAATTAACGTGTATGTGGGCGGTGATCACGGATATGTGCTCGGTAAGTGTCACATTAGCCCGTAGACCGTCCGTCATTTCAAGCAGACGGAGGCGCACGGGCGGCACGTGGATTGGCTCACGCTTCAGCTACGACTTCCCTTGAGTAACAAATGCGAATCTCGAAGGCTATGCTCCTGAAGCGATGCAAATCGGGGAGGCAGGTTCCTTTTCGTTAACCGCAGTGTGGCGCTGCTGCAGTGTTTTGTGACGGCTAAAGGTAGCAGAAATGCAGCTGTGATGAAAAATAGGGCACTGTGGAATTACAATAGGTACGAAGTGGTGAGAGGGATTTGGAAAGGGGTGATGGTCCCTAGTTTGACTTTCGGCAATGCGGTCCTGTGCATGAGATCAGAGGTTCGAGCAAGGTTGGAAGTTAAGCAGCGAGGGGTAGGTAGACTGGCTCTGGGAGCACACGGAAATACACCAAATCAGGGGGTACAGGGTGACATGGGATGGACGTCATTCGAGGGCAGGGAAGCCAGCAGCAAGATAGAATTTGAGGAGCGATTGAGAGAAATGGCAGAAAAGCGGTGGGCAAGGAGAGTTTTCAGTTATTTGTATATGAGGAATGTTGATACAAAATGGAGGAAGCTGACCAGAAAACTGTCAATCAAATATTTGGACTGCAGGAGGGGTGCAAACCAGGAAACAGCGGTTAAGAAAAAGGTTAAGGAAACAGAGAGGGGTCTGTGGAAAGCAGGGATGCAGACGAAATCAGCACTGGGCACATACCGAACTTTCAAGCAAGAAATTGCCAAAGAAAATATCTACGATAATTCTAGGGGAAGCTCTTTGTTGTTTGAAGCCAGGACGGGAGTATTGCGGACTAAGATGTACCGAGTCAAGTACCAAGGTATAGACACGTTGTGCTGTGCGTGTGGAGAAGAAGAGGAAACGGCTGAACACCTCATACTTTTCTGTAAGGGGCTTAACCCTACAGTGCAAGGCAACGGGGCTGATTTTTTCAAAGCACTGGGGTTTAGGGACAGTGAAGGCAAAATAGACTTTAAGCGGGTAGAGATAACCAAACAGAGGTTATCTGATTGGTGGATAAAATTAAGGCAGGGGTGAAATTTCACCCACCACAAAGTACAAATTATGTTGATAGCCATGGCTAGGTGGCGTATGCCACCGCCCGATTTAAAGGGTTCAGCCTCATCCATCCATCCATCCATCCATCCATCCAATAAATCCAATCCAATCCAAGTTGCTGTAGGTTATGGACCACGTTGGCTGTGCGCGAGTGCTTGTTGCAGTGAGGCGGTAGTTGAATTTTATATTAGAAGTGCCTAGGCAAAATGTGCTTCTTATCGTGTGCATTAACCATCGCACAACCTCTGGACTCGTGAAACACCGTGTGTTAGCCGTGTGTTTCGAGTGATACGCCAGTGTCAACAGTGTCTTACAGCGCCCGTCCGAGCTGCTTTTGTTCCCGCCTGCCTGCGCTCTCTCGTGAAAAGCCTGGTACTGGGGCTTCATCACAGTGTATGGAAGAATTTGTTGTAGGTTGTGCGTTCGTGGTGCTGTAGTTCATCGGCAGCTCTACAGTGTTTGCGCCCGAAAGAGAGTTGGTGCCACGCTACCTGTGGGACGAAGGAGTGTTTGCTGACTACGTCTTGAAAGGTAAGCAAGTTTGGCGCTTGTGCGCGTTGTTGTAGCTTATGGTTCATGTAATGAGCTTTGTGTAACTAGAGCAGAGCGCATTCTGAGCGTAAGTTGTCCATGTTTCTGTGCACATTTAGTAAGCAATTTTACGAAAGCTTCTGTTGATGTTATCGCGTACTTGCATTTTCCTGTGAAGTATGCTACCCCGTCTGATTGCTCTGACTGAATGGGAACACAATTATGGAAACACTGAAAGGTACTGTTTGTTGGGTAGTTTCCCGGCAGAAAATTATTCCTTATATAAGCATTTCCGCGAGTACACTGCAGGTGTGTACACGTCGATGTGTCATGGGCTTCACGCGTTGGCACAGGATAGCCATGTTTGACGCTTGCGCACATATTAGCTTGTATGAAGACTTTTTTTTTGTATACAGTTAACTTTGAAGGCCCGCGTCGAGAGAACCTGTCTGTATTCTATATTGAACTATAGAACCTGTCGTGTTCTATATTGCGAGGCAGATATACGCCGATATTGCAATGACGAGGTTTCTTTTTAATCGAGACCTCTCAATCAGACGCTGGCTTTTACTATACATATTCATCTAAAGAACAGTATGCCAGCTCTTCCAGTCATAGGTAATGACTGTGCCTTGCAGTAATAAAGTAAGGGCTGCGATTTCGTGGCGATACTTTGCGCTGTATCCTACGTCATTCTTACCACCCACCGTGAACGGCCGGCTATTCCAGTTCATAACACGGGCGGCGCGTCGGTCAAACCTCTGACGAAGAGCGAGAAGGAATACCATCGCCATACAAACACGGCCTAGGGTTAAAAAGACTTTTCATGTGCTCAATATTTTTTTTCATAATCCAATGCGCTTTTTGCTTTATTAAATATTTGGGTTTCGGTGATTTTCCTGGTAGTCTTATGTTTGCTGCATTCCAACATTGAATCGCACTTGTTACAACATAACCGTGTAACCTCCTGAGATATAATGGAGACATTCGTACGAGACGCACATTAATGTAGCTGCTAGTGTGAGGCTATTTGCAATTCAGTATTACACTGATATGACAGGTTTCCAGATTCACATTGCAATAAATTCATTGCAGTTGAAGGCTATGCGGATTCTGGAGGCATCCCACAGGAACCTGCAGCACTGCTGCAAGCTGGAGAGCACCACTATAAAGCACCTGATCTGCGTGCTTTTACAAAGGTGCGTACAAAACTGTCATTGCCTTGTGTGTTGTAGGATATGTTTCTGTAATATGCAATCATTTTACTGTGTGTGCCATTTTCATGATTTCTAGTGGCAAATCACTTGCATTTCATTTTTGGTCATCTGGAGGGCCCTCAGTTTAATGAACTTACCTTTAACTAGCCTCCTCTGAGCTAAATATAACTCTGACTTGAGTAACTGCATGATATACTCTGTACAGACTGTATATTAATCTAGTCAGATTGCCTTTTTAAGATAATCGTTGAGAAGCATGAGGTCTCGAGATGTTTATCTTTTTGTCAATTTTATTATGCAGTATTGTGAAGCACACTTCTCACACTATTGCCTGTGCGCCTATATTGTTCCCTCTAATCGGCCACACTTATGTATTGCGTACCGTACTTCATCTCTTAAAATTAGCACATAAAAAGCAAGATTTTCTTTATTAGGTAGCTGCTGAATCCCTAGCCACTGTATGAGCAGGTAATTCCTCAAGCATATAACAAACCAATAACCTTTTAATGTGACAAGTTCAATATGCACCCGAAGTGCAGGTTGGCTTCAAGCAGGAAGCTGGTCTCCTTTGTATTTTACAGAAATTTGAGGTGGTTACGTAAACTGCTAAATCACAACAATCCGCACAGTGCAGTATAGTTGTAAGCCACCACGACAGTGCAGCTGAACGCTGAGTGTTCATCGTTACATTGGCACTTTTTTTTGTGGGCAGTAGTTGCAAGCCACGACAGTGCAGCTGAATGCTGAGCGTTCGCCTTTACATTGGCTTTTTTTCAGCGTGTCTCTGCCCTTCTACAGTTGACATTGGATAAAGCTTGTTCTTTGCTGTCACTTATCTGAAATGCAAATGTTATGTCGGCCGGACGGTGCGGCCGAACGGATGGACCACACCACACATCGTAGCCCAGACGAACGGGAGCCCTTTATTGAAGGATGTCTGTCCTATATATACATACTATATCGAGTGTGGCGCCACATCTTGGCGTCTACAGATAATCGCAGATGAGTGGCGGCACCTGGTGCTATTGCACGACACTACATCTTTCCCTCCCGGGAAGAAACGTATGAATCATTAGAAAGTCCAGTCCGCACAAAGCAATCACAATTGCAGTCACTGTCTGTACACAGAAATCACAAAATAGTCACTATCTGTGTGAACACTCACTGCTGTCAAATCACTGCACGTAATCTTGGAAGCGCACTGGAGGTCTGCGATTTCTCCTTGGCCGGTCAGGCGGTGGCTCGGCATCGAGTCCATTGCCTTCTACCGGTACACTGCACTCCACCGTGCGAGAGCCTGAAGCCAGGGTATGCGGTTGCGAACCTTGCGGCTGTGGTGGGCTCGGCGGCACGGGTAGTGGTACAGGGCGTGAGGGAGACGCAAGTTGATCAGCGGAACTCGCTTCCTGCGTTTGATGCGGACCAGCAGGCGTAGTGATCCAAGTCTTCGATGGTACATCTCTCCTGTGACAGTCTGTCAACGGGGGCATGTCGTGCGCGCCAGAGATGTCTATGTTAGTTCCTTGCTCTGGCGATGCCTCTTTTGGTACCGCTGACAGCTGCGAAGCGTTCCAGGTTCGACCGTCTTCCAGACAGAAAGACCAGCGGCCGATTCTTTTGAGGATTTTCAATGGTGGTCCATAACTTGGAGTGCCCTTTGGTCCGGGAATTGGTTTTTTCACTCGTACGTAGGTGCCCACTTGGAACTTGGGGACCCTAGCAGCTCGCCGTTGATCAGCGTAGGCCTTGCTCTTCCGTTGATGCTCTGCGACTCTTTTCCTGAGCACGCTCATCTCCCGCGATGGATTTGTGCTGAAGTCGGCCGTAGGCTGACCAATTACATCCAGCGATGTTCTCATGTGTCGGCCATGTAGAAGAACGGCCGGTGAGAGACCGGTGGTGCTGTGAGGGGTGGCTCTGTATACTCCCAAGTATTCAGTCACAGTTGCCTTCACTGGGCGCTGCTCCAGCAGGGCCAGTTGAATGTACGACTTCAGTACCCGATTAAATCTTTCCACTAGACCATTTGCCTGTGGGTGGTATACGGCAGAAAAGATGTGCCTGATTCCACGGTCTTCAAGGAAGGATTCAAATTCCCTCGATGTGAACTGTCTGCCGTGGTCAGACACTATCTCTGTCGGGTAACCCTCACGTGCGAAGAGTGAGAGTAGAAACTTCGTCACCGTGCGGGAGGTAACATCAGCACAAAAAGCCACTTCTGGCCATTTTGAGAAATAGTCAACTACTGAAATGACGAATCTGCAGTCTGTAGGTGCACGCTCGAAGGGACCAACAATGTCAATAGCTATCTTGTCCCAAGGTTTGTCAGGAAGAGGGATTGGCTGCAGTGGTGTGGGCGAGTTCTTGGCACTTTTGTCCGCGCTCTGACAAATGGCACAACTGCGGATAGTTGTTTCAACGTGTTTGTCTAACCCTGGCCACCAATACTTCTCTCGTAGGCGTTGTTTGGTTTTCACGATACCAGGGTGTGATTCGTGAGCCAGCTGGACAAAAGTGGCTGTGAGCTTGGCGGGGACTACGATGCGCTCAGTACGCAAGAGTATGCCATCAACCACTGTCAACTCCTTTCGGACTTCATAGTAGGGAGTCAGGTTAAGTGCCAGGTTTTTGCGTGGCGGCCACGATGTCTGTACGTAACGGGCAACGTCTTGGAGAGTGCTATCCTCCGCGGTTGCATGCTTCAGTTCATCGTGATGTACACACATTACCAGAGACACTATTTCTTCTTCTGACTCGGGGCCACCTTCAGCCGGGACAAGGCATCAGCTACCTTGTTGTGCTCACCACGCCTGTACTGCATCGTGAAGTTGTACCGCAGTAACCGTGCAGTCCATCTTGCTATGCGGAGTGGTCGCTGTCCTGTGCCTTGAGAAGAAAGCAGGGCTACTAGAGCTTGGTGATCCGTTTGCAGAGTAACTGGACGACCCCATAGGTACACATGCCATTTCTCTAGAGCCCACAAGCAAGCTAGAGCCTCACGTTCACCAGTCGAGTACTTCCGTTCTGCTTCCGTCAATGTTCGTGACGCGAATGCCACAGTTCGAATGTGCCGACCATCAACTTGTTGCAGTACCGCACCTAAACCATATGCGGATGCATCGGTGGCCACAATGACGGGAAGTGCTGGATCGAACATTTGTAGTACCCTGTGGGAGGCTAGGAGGTTCTTTACTCTTGTAAGACTGTTCTCAGCAGCAGTGTCCCAGATAAAAGGAGTGTCCTTACGAAGAAGTCTGCGCATGGGCTCCACTTCCTCTGCTAGGCGTGGAACAAATCTAGCATAGTATTCTACTAGTCCCAGGAACGACCGGAGCTTGCCAGCATCTGTAGGGGTGGCAGCGTGAACAATGGCGTCAACTTTGGTCTGAAGGGGTGCTACTCCTTCGGCGCTAACGCGGTGACCAAGAAACGAGAGTTCGGATGTGTTGAAAACACATTTGTCATTTAGCTTGAGCCCAGCGTGTGAAATTCGTTGCAGGACTTCCTCTAAGTTCCGCATGTGCTCTTTCTCCGACTTGCCGAAGATGATGACGTCGTCCAGGTAGCAGAGAACGCCTTTGCATCCCTGTAGAATTGACGTCATGAGTTGCTGGAATGCTGCTGGTGCTGAGGCTAGGCCGAAACATACTCTCTTAAATCGAAAAAGGCCATCGTGCGTTATGAACGCTGTAATATCTCTACTGTCTGGATGAAGCAGAACCTGGTAGTATGCGGAGGCCAAATCCAACTTAGAAAAGTAACGGGCACCGTTCAGGGCATGCAGCAACTCTTCTGTGTGTGGCAGGGGAAAGCTGTCGACCACCACAGCTTTGTTAGCTTCGCGGAGGTCCACGCAGATGCGAATGCTGCCATCTTTCTTGCGAGCTGCAACAATAGGGGAAACCCACTCTGACGCATTTACGCATTCAATGACATCAGCAGAAAGTAGGTTCCTCAGTTCGTCGCTGACTGCTTCTCGCACTGAAAGTGGTAGGCGTCTGAGCTTCTGCGTGACCGGAGCTACCGACTGTTTGAGCTTGACCCGATGCTGGACACCTTTGGCAAGTCCTAGCTCTGGTGAAAACAAGTGTTCGAACTTGGCCCATAATGAAGTAGGCATACCAAACTTGGGTGGACCCAGTGGTGGCTTCGTGGTGGGCGGAGACAACTTGTTTGTGTTCTGCGAATGCATTTCGGGGCGTAGGATTTTGGGGCCTTTTGTGTCGACGTTCGGTTCAACGGCCATATTAAGGCAGCGCAATTCTGTGCCTACAATCTGGAGACCAAGAGCTTTTACAGCATCAACACCCAGGAGTGATGTTCCACCTGGTGTAACGTGAAACGTTACTACAGCCGTTTCTGATTTGTACGTTACGAGGGCGGTGAACTGGCCATGCACAGGAATTTTCCGACGTGAAAAATCCAGCAACGTTATTTGCGACTTTTTCAGCTCAACTTGGTCTCTGAACCGGCTCCTAAAGTTATGTTCTCCCATTATCGACACAGCTGAGCCAGTGTCCACTAAGAATGTTATGACGCACGGGCGTGATGCCAGAGCAACAGGTTGAACCCCGACATCAACGTAGACGCCCGTACGCTTCTCAGCGTGAACAGTAAAAATATTCACGACACTCTCAGCGTCTTCCTCTGAAACGATTTCGGCAACTCGAGCCGGGCGTCTTCCACGTCCGCGACGCGAATTTCGGCAGTACTGTTGAAAGTGGCCTCGGCGGCCGCACGCGAAGCAGGCTCGACCGCGGGCTGCACAGGCTGACGGCTGGCAGTTTTGTGCGCCGCAGTTGCCGCACACGTTTGTGTTTACGGAGTACGGGACGACGGCGCTAGCAATCTCCGGCGCAGGCGGACGAACGAAGCCGGAGCGCGAAGAGCTAGGCGTACTACGTCGGTCGGTACTGCTGGACTGGCGTACATGTCTGCGACGGCCTGTCGGGTTGCGTCCGCGGTTATGTTGTGGTACTACTCGATCCACAGGGGCTGTTCCGAGAGCTTCGGATTCGCGCTGCACTTGCTCGCGAAGAAGCGCTATCTCCACGGCGCGGTCAAACGTGAGCGCGTCACCCTCGAGCAATAGCCGCTCCCGTAGGCGCGGGCACGTGACCCCGGCGACGAACTGGTCGCACAGATTTGTATCCGCTTGTGCGGCAAAGTTGCATGACGAAGCCAGTTCGCGAAGCGCAAGAGCAAACTCCGATATCGGCTCACCGTGCAGTTGACGACGGTCACGGAAGCGATGTCGCTCGACGCGTACGTTGCAAGTAGCGGAAAAGTGTCGAGCCAGGGCTTGAACAGCTGCGTCGTACTCGTCCGGTGGCTGTGCGAGCTCGGCATCGGCTTGTTTGATCTCTGTCGTTCCAACTGCAGCGGTGGTTGCAGAAGGCGTAACCGTCTGAAGGGGGGCGGTTCCCGCACTCGGATGCGCGGGCGGGTGGTCTGGGGCGTTCGATGGTGGTGGCGGTGGCAGGGCGTCGAAAATTCGTTGTCCTTCAGGTCCGAGGCAGTGCAGAAGGAGGGCTCGGCGGCGGGCCGCCGATAGCTCAGACGCTCCAGAGGCGAGCGTGAAGTTTTCAAACAGGCGCAGCCATCGCGGCCAGGGGATGGCGGGCGTGCCTGGTGAAACGAGGAACGGCGGCGGCGGCGAAATTCCGGGTAGCATCCTCGTCGCCAGTTTGTTATGTCGGCCGGACGGTGCGGCCGAACGGATGCACCACACCACACATCGTAGCCCAGACGAACGGGAGCCCTTTATTGAAGGATGTCTGTCCTATATATACATACTATATCGAGTGTGGCGCCACATCTTGGCGTCTACAGATAATCGCAGATGAGTGGCGGCACCTGGTGCTATTGCACGACACTACAGCAAACAAGCCTTTTTACTTTTTCTTTCATATTACTTGTCAGCTGCCTAATACACAAGCTTCCGGTGACATGGTGACAGTGCTGACTACTGCCCAGAACATGTGTGCATCTGTGGTTTGGGGTACCACATGCTCACTACCTCGGATTTACTGAGATGTCACAAGGAAGCTTGCTTCATGCTCAAGCGGCCCTGCACTTGGTGGAAATATTGAAATAGTCACTTTTTAATATAATAATTTGTTGTGGTTTTACCAAATTGAGTTTTCAAACTGTGAATAATGCACACTAGAGGGTCTATAAAAATGTTTTCTACCTCCTAAAGACATGGTTTAGGCAAAAAGTGCATTACACATGTCATCCTATTATTGAGTTCGGCATATCTCGCGGAAGCCATTCTAAAAACTTTGACTCTTTACTGCAACTGATTTATAGCTACTTTACACAAGTGTACGATTCCTACATGTAACACATGCATATTATGTGCAGCAGTTCTGCTTCAGCAATACTTCAGTCATTTTTTGGGTGGCGTTCCAATACCCACCAGGACGTCGTCCAAAAAGAAGCTTTGCACCCCAGAGGTGTGAATGCCATTCTAAGTATGTGGGGCAAGGCAGTCAGTTGAAATCTTCATTTTGATTGTGGGTCATTTGAAGTCAAATTCTTGTGGATGACTGCATCATGCTATCTCGTCCAGATACAATTCATAAGGCTAACTATAATTGCATTTTTCCTCCTTTAGGCTTGCAGCAAGAGGGATATCAAGAACACGGGAGATGTCAAGACCACATTATAGTCACTGCTTGCTTGTGGTTTCTGAGGGCATGTATGAAAGGGTTATAAAATAAACATCAGTGTTTGAAAAGATTGGTGTGTTTCGCCAACACTTACATACTTTTATATGTACAAGGTTGCATCAGAACAGTACCAGACAATTTTTAGAAATGCTGGAAAAAGTGGATAAATGTCACCAGGATTTTTCTAGGGCGAGTTATAGAAAGTTGGAAACAAGTTACAAGAATATTTCTACAGCAAGCAACAGAAAGTTACAAAAAAGTTACAAGGATGTTTCTAGGGCGAACAGCAAAAAGTAGGGGAAAAGTTACTAGGACGTTTCTAGGTCAAGCAACAGAAAGTTGGGAAAAAGTTACAAGGATGTTTCTAGGGCGAGCAACAGAAAGTTGGAAAAATGTTACAAGAATGTTTCTAGAGCAAGCAACAGAAAGTTAGAAAAAAGTTACAAGGATGTTTCTAGGGCGAACAGCAAAAAGTAGGAAAAAAGTTACTAGGATGTTTCTAGGTCAAGCAACAGAATGCTGGGAAAAAGTTACAAGGGTGTTTCTAGGGCGAACAGCAAAAAGTAGGAAAAACGTTACTAGGATGTTTCTAAGAAGTAAAAACATACCCTGCTTTCAATGTTTGAAGGATGTTCATTCATCGTTTAACACAAGTTTGTAAATAAAATTTTAATTGAGTATTGGTGGCCAATAGTCGACAGGATGTTGGTATGAAGTATTGAGGAAGTTTATAAACGGTTTGAAAACTTTCAATAGACCGTTGGTAGGTTTTAGTAACATTTGTCTAAAAAAATTTAATTGAAAGTTACTAGAATTTTTTGTATGAGATCTCATACGGTCTCATTTTTCTCGATGGCTTGCATAGCAACTGCGCAGCAGGTATCGGGTATGGAAAAACCAAATCACCACGACCAACGAAGAACATCGTTTCTGAACAAATATTTCAAGTACGCAGAATTTACGTGTGCTCCAGTGATGCTCTTGCCTAGTTTCATCTTGTTGATTTGAGATATCATTAGCCTGGTAATTGACCTGTAATGTGTTTAGTTCCAGTGCTTGGTTTTGTCTCCCTTTTTTCAGAAAAAAAAGCAGATGAGCTGAAAAATAACTTCTTGCATTACCAAGCAGTTGGTCGTAAGTCCGAATAATAGCGCCGTATTATTTCGTTCTTTGCTTTTTCTCGAAATATCTTGGGATTTCACCGACGGCACCGGTGGACTACAAACCGACCAGGAGAGTGATTATTGCTGTGCACCAGTTGGCTCCCAAGAGTTGCAGCGTTGTAAAACATGCCCGAATATTAACGGGATAGCGCAAAGCCAGTTCCGACAGTCTGTGCCCTCGAATGTATGTTTTTATTGCGATAGCAATTATATGGACACTCAAAAGCAGATTTCTGCCGTCGGCGTCGCCGTCGCCGTCGGCGTCGCCGTCGCTGTCGCCGTCGCCGTCGCCGTGAGGTTCCGTATGACGTCATTTGGAGAAGAAATCGTCGCCGCGCGCCGAACGCTGTATGTGCGAGTGAAAGGGCGCGAGGGGCGCGTCTTTCACGGGGAGTGAACGCACGGCAGAGAACAAACGCGCGTTCTGCGCCGTGCTCGCTTAAGGGCTGCAGAAGTAGGCGTCTCTTTCCTCCTTTACAATCACCATATATGTAGAGCAAACGCGCCTTCTTCCGATGTGCGAGAGGCCGTGGGGGAGGGGGGGAAGGGGGAGGGAAGGGAGGCGACGTTTAGCTGCGGCACCAAGTACCTATTTATATCAGAGGCTCCGGCAACAGTCACCAACGCCGCACGCATTTTGAGCGAACGCGGGCAAAATGCCGACGGCGTCGACAACAGTTCGGCGCGTTGCCGGTGCTGCTGCATGTCCAAGTTTATACAGCTGATAAAGCTAATATCATTACTCCGTATATCTCTCTACAAATTTGCTATCGCAATTGATGCTTCACCTTTCAGGTGAAACTGCGACAACTTTTTTGTTTAATTGTGGTGTTAAATGTGGCAATAAAGAAAAAAAATGTGGTTGATCCCTCTTATATAGGAATCGGTATAGAACACGAAAGTGAAACGTGTCTTCACAGAAGTAGTGTAATGTTTATTGCACATTGATATATAATGTCTATTGGTGTTTTGTGGCTAAAGCGCCCTTAGGCGTTGATGCACCCACGCTGACGCCTGGTGGCACGTCTCCTCCATCACGACTACCAACGTCGATGACCATGAGCAACCGTCGTGCATATGGAAGCTGCACTACGCTGCACACGCTAGCACAACGCGAAAGACGAAGCACGTAACTGACACACTAATACAACGCGCAAGACAAAGCACGTAACTGAATCGTCACCGAGTCAAATCAGCGCGTACAGCGCGTCGTAATGCAGCC
>NC_051164.1:38262059-38442897 GCF_013339745.2 Dermacentor silvarum | reverse complement strand
TGAGCCAGCCGGTCCCGTGTTTACCTTCTAACGCTTGTGATTTTGCCTATTGCTTCTATATTTTGAACTTGAATTCGAATTTTGAACTTGAATTTGCCTTTATTTTCTATAAACATACATTTATGGGGCATTAAGGAAAAATAGTAGCCCCTCCCCTGTCGAGAATGGGGTGAGCGAAGCTTGTCGTGTGTTTCTTCGGTGTTCCTCCCTCCGACGAATGCACTGACGAGCACCACGTCGTGCTCGAACCACACCGGTCACAGGCAATGCACCTGGCTCCGAATTTCTGGTTGAGAAAATCTGATGGAGTGAGGGGCACATATATCAATCCAGATTTGTTGTAAGCATTTAAAAGCCTGGTAAGTTGTTTTTTTAGCATTTGTGAGCTGCAAGTAGTTCTGAAACGGCGCCTCTCCGGTTCTTTGTTTCTTGTGAAACGTGGGGGACGCGTTCTTCTAACATGATAATTTAGCAGGGATAAGTCCTTTTTCCTGTTCATATGATAAAACATCTGCAAAAGTTGACGCCTGTAAGTTTGTGCACTGTAATAGTTTTTAAATTGTCAAATAAATGCTCGGTGTGTGCATCGTACCTTACATTTGCGAGGACGCGTACTATCCTTTTCTGTAATAGAAAAAATGGTTTAAATTCGTATCAGTTGTAGTGCCCCATACGAGGGGACAATAATTGATATGAGAAGCAAATAATGCGTTATATAATAGTACTTTAACTGATGTAGGAAGAAGGCATCGGTTTCGGCTTATTATATCTGTTATCTGACTCAGTTTTGCGTTAGAAAGTTTACATGGTCATTCCATAGTAGCGATGAAGAAAATGCACGCCTAGATTTTGATGCTTTCTACAACTTCAATCTGTGCATTATTATACGCTATGCCAATAAGCGGAATACTACGCAGGGCGTGTGTCGAGCGAAGTTTGTAACCAAGCACATGTATAAGCTTCGAGATGCAATGGTTCAAGGTGCTTTGAGGAAGTTTATTTTTTCTTTGCTTTAATTTGTTAAGGCATTTGCGTGAGCAACAAGAAAATAACGATCGATATACGGGCTTCAACCAATGCTAGCTATCGGATCTATTACAAAAACGCCGGTAGAATCAGTTGCACAGCCACTTAGATAATCAAGCTGGTTACTGTAGAATCCCGGTGTATTCATCCATGTACATACTTTTCTTCAAACCCCCTATCGAGCACGACAAAGAGCCAAGCTCAGCATCGATAACCTACGCAGCTGTAATCAGTGAGCCTCCGACTATCCGCGCCACCTGTCGCCGGGAAACAGAAACATCGTACGCGGCGAACACAATCTGGACGCTGCGCCGGCCGTATTGTCATCACTTAACTTATTGACCCTTTTCGCGGAGCAGTTTGTTTTTAGAGAAACGAGATGGCGCTCACGGCGGCGCGCCATACGTCTCCTCAGCGACCGCTACCGCTTCTACCTTGCTTCTGTGCGATCAGCTGTCGGAAATGCAACTGAGTTTTCGCTAACACTGTGCTCCAATCATGCTAGATTGAATCATGTGGATTGAGGACGTGTGCAGTAGTTGTAGTAGCTGCAAAAATAGTGACTGGCATGACTGAATCTGTGTGGCCAAGTTCGCGGACCGCTGCTGCAACTGTCCGAACGTGTTATCAGCACTTCGAGATGTACGGCTTTCCTCGAGGATACAGAAATTTGCTCATCCGCCAGCCTTGTATCGCTAACCTTCAAAGAAAGGGCTTCATCCCCAGAACGTCGGCAAGCGTGAGTACCACTCGTTAAACAATGACAAAGGGAGTAGCGCCGCTTCCGTCATGACGCGCACCTTATCTATACACATATATATCCAAATGGCAGGAAAACTTACGCCCACTCTATCGCCAACCTATCAAGAATAATGGGCGCACAATTGAATATATGCGCACTGTATCCGCACAATAATGACGGACTACACCGATGGTGCACGAATGCTTGAAGCTGAATGTTTCGTGACGATCCACAGAGTAGCGAGTTACTAGCTGTAATATATATTTGCTACAAGATTTGCTACAAACAGTTACGTTTCAAGCCTTGTGCGCAGCAAGAACAAATCTATCGGAAACTGAGCACACCCGCGAGCGATTACGCAGAAAATAGGAACTTCACTGAGTCAGAAACTGACAAGCCACTGCTTCAAATACTTGCCAAATAAAAAGCAAAGAGCAAAACTCACTAATCCTGACTGAATTCATGAGCGGAATGTTTGGATATCTTGGAATACATATTTAGCCCCGCTTTTAGAACAAGCACCATATACGCTGCTTGCGCCGTTTGGACATAGCTTAATCGGCTCCGAACGCTCTTTTGCGTGTTCTCTGAAGATGTGATCAAAGCTTCGTGTCGTCCACCAAGTCTCCGTCTACGATATCTCCGAAAACAGAGGTTTTTCTAAGCCGCGCCGGCGTCATACACTTCCATTGTAACACGGAGGGCACGGAGGCAGTTGAGGCAAGAAATGGACGCGTCACCACGTGATCAAACATGGCGGCGCCCACGGGATCACCGTGAAGAGGGGTCAATACTTACACCGTGGTTGAGACTAAAAGTCAGCGAAGAGCCGCCGACCCCGAGTTGCGGGGGGCGATGTTGAGGCCAAAAGTCATCGTCGTCTAGCCCTCCTAGAAACCCGACAACGGTGGTGCACGCCTCGGCAATGCTAGTGCCAATTTCCCCGGCGCGACGGCCAGCTTTCAGCATGACTTTCCTCGACTAATCAGCAGGACTAACGTTCATGTTTATACGGGCCAGCTATTTCGGGAGTGGAGATTAATTGAGTGTACAGCTTGTTTTTACATTTACATTATTATGTGTATATACACATTTTTTTCTTCTGTGATGTGTGAAACATTGTTTAACTGATCTACGCTCAACTACTCACTTTTCACCTAGTGCTTCTCGTGCATTCTTGCAAATTGTGTATTTTTGTATGTCAAAAACACGCGACAGCTCCCTGCTGCCAGGTCTTGTGATCATAGGGGGCAGGGTGTTTCTTCAAGTTTTCTTCCCTGCCTCACCCAGTCTGTTGGAAATAAAGGTATATAGTGTAGAGGCGATGGTGGCGATGGTTTGCCGCTAGTACAGCAAGCCGTGTACAGTACAGCTTGATGAAGTGTATCATCAGCATCATCATCAGCCTATTCATGTCGACTGCAGGACGAAGGCCTCTCCCACGTGATCTCCACTTACCCCTGCCTCGCGCTAAATAATTAGTTATCCATCCTACGCATTACATGGCCTGCCCAGCTCCATTTCTTCCGCTTAATGTCAACTAGAATATCGGCTATCCCCGTTTGTTCTCTGATCCACACCGCTCTCTTCCTGTCTCTTACGTTAGGGCCCATCATTTTTCGTTCCATCGCTCTTGTGCGGTCCTTAACTTGTTGTCGAGTTCTTCTTTGCTAACCTCCAAGTTTCTGCCCCATATGTTAGCACCGGTACAATGCAATGAACTGTACGCTTTTCTTTTCAGTGACAGTGGTAAGCTCCAATTCATGATTTGGCATGCGTGCTGTATGCACTCCAACCCAATTTTATTATCCTGTAAATTTCTTTCTCGTGATCAGGGTCCCCTTTGAGTAATTGACCTAGAAAAACGTACTCCTTTACAGACTCTGGAGCCTGACTGGCGATCCTGAATTCTTGTTCCCTTGCCAGGCTATTGAACATTACTTATTGCGATAGCAATTATATGGACACTCAAAAGCAGATTTCTGCCGTCGGCGTCGCCGTCGCCGTGAGGTTCCGTATGACGTCAATGGAGATGAAATCGTCGCCGCGCGCCGACGCTGTATGTGCGAGTGAAAGGGCGCGAGGGACGCGCGCTTTCACGGGGAGTGAACGCACGGCGGAGAACAACGTGCGTTCTCCGCCGTGCTCCCTTAAGGGCTGCAGAATAGGCGTCTCTTCCTCCTCCTTTACAATCACCATATATGTAGAGCAAACGCGCTTTTATGACGCGCTAGAGGCCGTGGGGGAGGGGGGGAGGGGGAGGAAGGGAGGCGACGTCTAGCGGCGGCACCAAGTGCCTATTATATCAGAGGCTCCGGCAACAGTCACCAACGCCGCAAGCATTTGAGCGAACGCGGGGCAAACGCCGACGGCGTCGACAACAGTTGTGCGTGTTGCCGGTGCTGCTGCATGTCCAAGGGTATACACCTGATAAAGCTACTATCATTACTTCGCTCTACAAATTTGCTATCGCAATTGATGCTTCGCCTTTCAGGTGAAACTGCGACAATTTTGTCTTCAGCATATTAATCAGTTCGTTCAAGTTTATTTATTCTTCTTCTAGTACAGACTAGAAACGTCCTCCGGGGCTAAAAGCTGCTGTCAGCAGCTTGACTGGACCAGGAGGCGTTGCACATGGCAGAGCGATAACAGTAACATTTTTCGTATAAAACTAAAGTAAAAAAATTACTAAACAAAGACATAAACTAAACAAATTTACAACTCAGATGCATGCTTATGACATGATATGTAAGATTCACAACCGACATTTTTGTACAAATAAAACAAAAAAACATAAACATGGTCATGTTATATACATTGTTATACATGAATATATATGGTTACAGGTTAACAACATACATCTTCAACTGTTTACGAGAGAATTATAGCATGAACATGATTATTTCGAATTTTCGGCAAATTGGTTTAATAGATTGCAACTTATATTCGGTGCGAAAGCGCGGTACGAGCCAAGGTTCTGAGATGCACAGGTATGTCATGGTGTTGCAAGGTCGCTAGCGATGAAAGAAAATCTCTACATTCTTTTCCTGCAAAATAGAACATTGTCAAAGACGATATTCATAGTATCGATCTACCCATACGATTTTGATATGTTTGTGACAATGCTTTTGTTGTTGATCGGGGTTCGTATAGCAATGTTTCGAAGAAGCGCCTTTTGTAATGTAACTATTTTTTTATGTTAGTTTGCGTTGTGGTTGTCAATACTATCTTGTCCATACTTGTATTTTGTTGTCCATGCTTGTTGTCCATACTTTTATTTTAATAATCTTCAACCCCACTCTTACACTTTCTCGGTTAAGGTCCTCAATCATTTGCTGTAATTCGTCCCCATTGTTGCTGAATAGGACAATGTCATCTGCAAACTGGAGTTGCTGAGATATTTGCCATTGAGCCTTACCGCTTACCGTTGAGCCTTCCCAGTCTAGAGCTTGAATAATTATTCTAAGCATGCAGTCAATAGCATTGGAGAGATTGTGTCTCCTTGTCTGACCCCTTTCTTGGTATTCTTTCTACTTTTTCTCGTGCAGAACAAATTTGCTGTGCAATCCTTGTAGATATTTGCCAAGATATTCACGTATCCTCCTGTACTCCTTGATGACGCAATGCCTCAATGACTGCTGGTATCTCAACAGAATCAAATGCTTTTCCATAATCTATGAAAGCCATATAGAGAGGTTGATTGAACTCCGCAGATTTCTCTATTACCTGATTTATGACATGGATATGATCCATCGTAGAATATCCCTTCCTGAAGCCAGCCTGTCCTCTTGGTTGGCTGAAGTCAAGTGTTGCCCTCATTCTATTTATTTTATATATTACCGCAAATTTTATACAATACCGAAAGCAACCTAACGCACTTATAATTCTTCAATTCTTTAACGTTCCCTTCTTATGATGAGTATAATGTTGGCGTTCTTCCAGCTCTCTGGTACACATGAAGTTGTGAGGCATTGCGTATAAAGGGTCGCAAGCTTTTCAAGCATGATATCTCCTCCATCTTTTATTAAATCGACTGTTATTCCACCTTCTCCAGCAGATTTTCCCCCCTGGTCATGTCTTTCAAGGCCCTTCTAACTTCATCGCTAGTTATAGAAGGAGCCTCTGTATCCTTTCATCACTGCTTCAAATGAAAGTAGCTTGGCTGCTCTGGGTACTGTATAGGTCAGTATAGAATTCGTCCGCTGTTTTTAGTATGTCATCGAAATTGCTGATGATATTACCGTGCTTATCTTTCAGTGCATACATCATGCCTTGTCCTATGCCAAGTTTTTTTTTTTACTGATTTCATGCTGGGTCCATATTTACTGCTTCCTCAATCTTTTCCACGTTATAATTTCGGATATCCATTGCTTTCTTTTTAGTATTTATCAGTTTCGACAGTTCAGCGAATTCTATCTGATCTCTCGACTTTGACACTTTAATGTTTTGCCGTTTCTTTATTAGTTCCTTGTTACTTGGGAGAGCTTACCTATTGTTTCCTTGGTACCTTACCTCCCACTTCAATTGCTGCTTCTGAGATCAGCCTAGTTGCGGTTTCATTCATTACCTCTATGTTGTCTTCATTTTCCTGTTCTAAAGCTGCATATTTGTTTGCGAGAACTAGCCTGAATTGGTCTTTTTTACCCTTCCTGCGTCTAGGTTGGCCTGTTTCTTCTTGACTAATTTTATTCTTTCTTTCTCCAAATTGAGGAAAATCCTTGACCTTACTAACCTATGGTCACTTCACTTTACCTCCCTAACACATGAAGCGCATATACACGGTTAAATCCAGCGCAGTTCCTGAAGCAGTTATATTTGGTGCTTCTGTTGCCCATGAATGTGCATAATTTTTCTATCCTACTCTGTCATTTCGAGAGAACAATAGGCGCTCTATATTAGAAAAAAACACGCCTAACAAAGTAGGACTGGTGGTGTGTAAAGAGCTGTTAACTTGTATATAATGTTAAGAATAGTACGCTGAAAGAAGGGCTCATACATACACTTTATTCTGCACAAACTACACATTACATGGCACAACTGTTTAAAACATACATTCACAAAAATATAACAAAATAGCATATTCTGTAACTTGGCAACAAATTCAGGATGATCAAAGTTTTGCTAGTTTTTTCTTCCTCTTGATCTTGTTTCTTCAAGTTCATGGTTACGGCCTTACAGTGCTGCCTCATTCTTATTGTTAACAAATATAGTGCAGAATTTGTGCAATGACCTCTTCTTTGTGTTAAGCACATGCTTCACCATTTTCCAGTATGGAGACTGACCGTGCATTTTTGCAAAGTACTCCTCAGCGGCTCTCAACAGCTCAACGAGCTTCATGTTGGGGTGCGACAGTCTACATCAGCTCTTTGTGTTGGTCAGCGATGCTTCAGTGGAGCTGTTTTCCGGAATGGTAAAAGCAGATCAGCAACAATACAATAATACATGGCACACGTCGTCAGTAGCTACAAAACTCTATCTGCTCTCGGAATCGCCCGGCGCCACTTTTATAAACGTCCAGGTTGATGCGGGGCCTTGAAAAGCGACACACGCTCCGTACGAATCCGATACCCCGACTTGAAATTTGGTACAAACATTTTTTTGTCCATTTTGAAGCGCAGCAGCCTGAGTGCAGCTAACTGGCACTCGGCGTCACATGCCGCGGCGTGGTATACGTGGAGTTGAATCCCAGAAGAATACAATCAGCCCGAACAATGCACTCACAGGACTCACAGGCACAACACAACACTTTTCGAGATACGGACAAGCCTTCATACATGCAGCGTTGAAAAATTTGTACAATCTGTACACGTTATTCTTTTTTGCCGCTAACTAATGCGTAATCATAACTTTGCCAAAGGTGTATCTGTTTATTTTTTGTTTATTATTTTGGGGAATTTGTACAGTGCATAGAATTTAAACTGATTCGCATTCCTATTGAGACGTGTGTAGTTGTTCATTTAGTTGTTTTTTGTTGTCAAACTGTATTATTGTTTGTGTTGCTATCTTGCACTCCTGTAGTGACCCTTCATAGGCTGACAGTATTATTAATAAAATAAAATAATAAGTACACTTCAGCACGTATACGGCTGCACTCACCCCCGCGCGCGGCGAAAGCACGCCGCGCGGGCAGCGCTGGCCCCTGGGCTTCATGCTACAGCACCATCTGTATTCCTGCGGCGAAAACTACCGCTGACTCAACGTAATCTGCGACACAGTCTCTCTACGGGGAGTGGCGAATGTCAGCACCTAACTCATTCTTACACCGTGGCCTTAACATCGCGCTCCCTCAACTCGGGTCCGCGGCTCTTCGCTGACGTTTCGCCTGGGCTTCGGAAGTGCTCACGCTAGAATCGGCACGTCGACGACGAGCCCTTTCCCGAGCGCGTTCATTCGGGATGATTTCCATGAAAGTTCTTCAAAATTAAATCTGTCCGTCACGTGAGACAATGAATGGCTCATAGCCTCGTAACCCGCCTCCCCATTACGACGACAGAAGAGAAGTGAAATTCTACGCTGGAATGATTAGCGGCAACGCAGCCAGCTGTGGAAGCAGACGACGACGACGAACACAGGAGCAGTGGCACAAGCGCATGCCTGTGCAGCTCTGAGAGCCACTCTTTTTTTTTTTTAGCGTTACTCGCCGGCGCAGACTAGCGTATACAAGCTTCGCTTGAAAGTTGCACATACCAACTTGACGGGCCTTACACCCCAGTCGTTCTATCTCGTCCCTTCTATTACTAAGTGCAATATACCCCATCCCTGATCATACTTTACACACCTGCAATGATGATCCTTCCATGCATCATTCGATCCCCCTTATGTTGTCTTGGAATGTTTGTCTACTCTTGGTCCTTTCTTTTCATTTTCCCACTTGTTTTTTTTTTTTTTTGTCTCGTTCAGAACCGGCTTTTTGTTATCACGGCATTTCACGAAGCGTTACCATTGGTAATGTCTATATTAGCCTATTGAAATAGAGTTGCGGTATATTCGAAACTTTCGTATAACGAATCGCATAGTGTCCTATTCGATCCGGTCTTCGAATCTAATTGTCACTCTTCGTAAATTGGATATTTTTTCTAGTACTGTTCGAATATTTCAGAATGTCAACTGCGCACAAGAAAACATGAATTGGATTAAAAATCACGGTAAATTTCACACCCCCGCGGCGATAGTATAGACATGATACATGATAACTTGCCTGGTGGAGCAAGCTACCTCACTTGGTAGCCATACTTTACAGGCTGTAAAGCAATCATTCGCGCTCTGAAACAAGAAACTACTTGTTTTCTCCTGATGCTCAATTTGTACTTTTAATAAACAACCGCTTCAAAATTAGCGTACTGCGACGACAGAAACTTTCTAACTTTCCAATACTGGTATGGTAGCATCGTTTTATTTATTGCGATCACGGCTCTTCACTATTCGAAAACTTCGAAACGTATTTGATATTCGATGCCAATCCATTCGCTTTGGGCACTATTCGATTCGTATGCGATTCTGTCTCAAAAATCCCTATTCTTTCACCCTATATAATTGACAGTTCTCGCACAGGGGACCATCTGGACATCAACTAAGGAGCATCGCAAGATCACGCCGCATTTTTAGAACTTTCGTCATTCAAAACAGAAGGCATGGCACCGGAGAAAAATCACGCAGTTGGAGTAATGCTGAATAATGCTTTGCTCCTTTTGTGCCGCGGCCGTGAACTGAGCAGGCTTCGTGCTACTTTTTCGTCCCGTGCCCGCAGGTCAGCAGCTGCAGCTTTTACATAGTTCAAACACCTGGATGAAGCCACAGGAGAGTGACCCATGCGAGCGGAAAGGTCTCATAGCTCCGGATGCAGCAGGTGCGTTTTATCGAGTCAGAGAGGGGTGAGCGTGTGGCTGTGCTCTACTGTTTTAGCTCTGGCTATGACATAGACACGTCGTACGCTTTTGGCACGTGTCCTTCGCGCATTCCTCTCGTGCATCCGGAGTGACAGCATAAGGCGCGACTATAAGGCACGTGGAAGAGACTAACAGCGCTAACTGTACTATGCTAACAACTAAACTTTTCCATGAGATTTTTGCCGAATAAAGATGAACAAAGATGGCGGCCGCGTCCACTGTTATTCATGTACAGAGGCCTAACATTTTCTCCGATTGCTTCCTACGTAAAGAACCTAGCTGAACATTTTCGAGAGCGTGGCGCTGTCGTTACGATGAGGGAAAATAACACAGAAACACACAAACGGGCTGCCTCTGATTGTCGACGTCAGCCATGGGAGCGAAGCCAGTGCTGTGCCGGTGCTTTTCAGAGTGTTTTCACAGAATAAGTATTGTGCCGCTACAGTTATATTTGAAGCGACAATTTGGAAAAATGAAGTACACCCAATAAACCCTAAATTAGAAATGAAGTGATAACCTGAAACTTTTGCTTTATTTATTGCAGAGAACAAGCAAGCTTCACGGATGATCGCTTCATTTCATTCTTACTAAACGCCATCAAACATTTTCTCGTTGCTGCCACTAGAAAGTTGCTTAGATCAGGATGTTTGTTTGTTTAGATCGTGTAGATCACCGCGAAGCTCTCCCAAAGCTTTGCGGCGATCTACAAGTCAAAGAAAACCAGTACAGTGACTCCAGTATCAAGAGAGGAGAAATGTTGTAAAGTGACGTCAGTCACAATCAAACTGCCTCGCAAGCGCGTGCAGTTTCTTCTTAATCTTTTCCCTTGTCCTCTTTTCCCCCCTTTCATTTTCGTATATGTACGCTCTCAGACGGAAGAATAACATTTATGTTCCAACCTTCCAACTGAGTGCTGTCGTATTCGGCACACACGCCACGTGTGCCGTAACTATTCATTTGTTTGTTTGTTTGTTTGTTTGTTTGTTTGTTTGTTTTGGCGATTTCCTGGAAATGCGTTTGCAGATGTAGGATGCTTCCAATAAAGCCAGTATTATCAATTTGGAACGATGTTAAAACCCGAGAATCTGCAATGTGCAAGAATGCCCATAGAAACTCACTCTAATTTGCACACATAAAGAACAGATGAAAATTGCAGCATTGCGTAACCCAGCGAACAAGAAATTAGGAACGACCCATCACAGGGCCTAATTTAAATTTCCGCGCAGAAATTAAGCTCTACTATAAAAGTCTTGCCTCCAATTCATATTTTCAAGTACGTCTTTGAAATAACCAAAATTTGAAACATATCTACAAGCAAACCAGAGAATCCAGTCGTTTAAGAGAGTGACCCCCTCGTGCTCGCGGGCTTTCGCGCTATGACATTGTCGACAATGCAGTATAATGTGACACAGTATAACGTTACTTAAGCGTAGGTCACTCAACTCTCATGCGAGTAAAAAAAAACAAGCGCCACTTAGTTATCCCTAAGTGGGTGAATGCGAACGCATTGCGACCACCAAATGTCGTGGATTCGAATACAATAATTAGCTCTATCTCAGTTAAGTGAATTACCTGTGCCTTAATTAGCTTCGCCTTAACACCAGTGGTCGTGGGCTCGAGTCCCACCAAAGGTCGAGGGTTCGTAGCCTTTTGGCGTGGTCACGCCAACGCCGGCTTTCCCACCTCATGAGCCATATATAATGCTTTGATATTGAAATGTGGCAGAACCCATCTCACGAGGACTATCGACAGTAATACGTTAGCATTGAATCAGTACAGCGACACAACGAGTTATGTATGAGGCGTGTATTGCAGCGGCATTCCTCTTTCACGCTCCCTAAGAACTCTCGGGCCGCCCTCTAGCGCCGCCGCCACGAAGCCGACGCGTGGCTTCTGAAATGCATGTCGCGCCGGTGCGTATCCCAAATACGGGGCCAATACCTTGCAATAGCCAATCACTAGCTAATAGATAATCGATCAATAATAAATACATTCAGGAAAATGCTGGGGATGACTTGTAGTGCTTAGCCTAGCCCAAGTACGTGGCCAATACCTTGCGATAGCCAATTGATGGCCAATCAATATCTAATCAATAATCGCTCATAATCAATAAATTTCGAAAAATCCTGGATATGGCTTGGTAGTGCTTAGCCTAGAAAAGCCATGACTAGCTATAGGTGCCCATCAGCTCTGCTGTCTCGATGGCATTGCGCCTCCAGTGCTAGCTACGTGTCACAGACCCCGTGAACGAGGCGCAGACGCCGGACCAATTCCAAAGCCGACTTATCAGCTTCCGAAAATAATCCCACGAAAGCAGGCCAATTAAGAGTGGGCCTCTGGTGCGCCAGCGAACGCCGGTTCTTGTCCAAAGACCGAGTCAGAGCCCAGAGTTGTCAAAACACAACAAATATATTCTTCACACAAGGCAGTTACACACACACTTGCACATTTAGGCTAGACAACACAATACACAAATCAGATGGGTATTAACAAACACAAGAAAATAATTAACGACAAGCACTAAGAGTCCAACACGTAAAGTACAAAAAAAAAGGAACACTAAGTGTCCAATCGTATTCACCGTGCTGGTTGGTCTTGGAGTCAGACGATCTCGACGTAGCTCGCTCAAATCTCGAAGAAGGAACTTCTTCCGGAAATGCAGACGCTCGATGAACCCGTCGACTAGCTTTCCGGGGAATCCCTTCTTCCGCAGACGCTCGGTCTTCACGTTACATCACTTCACCGGTGCGGACTGAACTCTCTGAACTCCTGAATTCCTGAATTCCCCTAAACGATTCTCGCACGGCGGTTATATAGCTTCCACAGGCGTTCTCGAACATTCTTATCGTGTCGTGATCTCGTAGCATGGCCAAAGCTTGGGAAGCTTCTACTCTTTTCTCGTACCTTCAACCCCCGCTGTCGGAACATTCTCGAAGGGGGGGGGGGGGAGGGGGGTGATGACTCATCCTGTTGGTGTATGCTCACGCGGTAGTAATGTCTGTCAACTCGCCGGGTGAGAAGGTGTCTCGGCGCGCGTGTGTGCTCTCACTCTCTCTCTCTCCGGTTAACGTCGCTTCGTCGAGTCTCTTCCAGACGTTTCGGCGCCGTTGTTAGCGTGTTGCTTGAGGCGTATGCGCTCTCCCCCTCTGTTGAAGTTGCCGCGGGGCCCGGCGTGTTCTTTCGCTGGCTTGCGTGACACTCGGCGCGCGCTTGGATTACGCGCTCTTTTGTGACACTGCCCCCCACTTTAAGAATATTATGCAATAATATTTGAGAAAACACAAAAAAAGCGCGCACAAAAGTCCACTACACACGAGTCTGTAAGTCAATAAATCAGTCCACCACAATCACACATCACTCGCGATACATCGAATACAAACACAAGTCACACAAGTACACTTGGACTACACAATAACACATCGCTCGTGTAACTAGTACACTTATGTTATACAATAATACATCTCTCGCGTAATGATTACACTTGTACTATACAAAAACACATATCTCGCGTAACAAGGCAAAATTTGGAATATAACATGTGCAACAAGTATACAAAACTATGACAGGGTAGTTTACCGAACACAAACAACACAATGTCCATGATGCAAAATAACACTCGGTGCACTCAATCAAACACTTTGCACCACACACTAATGGTCAATGTTCTTAAATTTGAACTTCCTGTCCTTGGTCTTTCGATAGTAGTGTTTCGCGTGGTTATGGTTCCCGGTCGGTTTATTTTCGGAATTGGGCCTGGAAAGGGGCTGGAAAGGTCTCGCCTGGGCCTTCGCTCGAGCTTGGAAGACAGCTGCCGCGTTGTTCGCGTCAGCAGTAGCTGGTTTTCAGCGAGCTTCTTCAATCGTCGATGGTTCGATCTTCGGCTCTTCCAAATGTTTCGGATGGTCTGGGGCGCGAACTCCCTCGATGTTCCCTAGAATTAGGTCATACAGTGGGCTGTCCATGCAAAGCGCAGTGACATTCCCACTGTAATAGGGGGTATCGGCCTCAATTCTGGCTTCGGCAAGCTTCCTAGCCGTACCATCGATCAGGTAAACTAAAGTGGTTTCGCCCGTGAGCTCCTCGTCTTTTACTAAGTCCCTTCGCACGATCACTGTGCTGGTGCCGGAATCTCGTAACACCGTGATTTGTTTGTCTGCTATTTTCCGGCAAGTACGGCATTCCCTTATCGGGAAATTCTGGGCGTTGTGTCATCACCAAATTAACGACCGGAATTCTTTTTCCGTCTCGAAGTTCTACAAAACCGTCGTTTATGTCTTCTTCTTGATGTTTTGGCGGGGCATACACACAGGATGCTTGGGGATTTCCTTCACTCCGTTGCGACATGAACCGGCTTTGTGCCCCGTTCGCCCACATTTAAAACATTTAACCTCATTGGGGCGCGAAAAATTGGTCCGACAATTGCTAGCATTGTGGCCCAGTCGGTTACAGAGATAACACCTCGGAACCGGCTTCTGAGGGTTTCTCCTTTCATCGGATGTCGCTTTCTTTGCGTCCCCTGGCTCCTCTTTTTTGATCTTGGAGAGATTTGTGCCTCCCTGCGCTTCCAAAAATTGGTCTGCCAATTCCAACATATCTTGAAGCGATTTAGCTTTCCTTTCTTTCAGATAGAGTGACAGGCTCGGGTGGCAACTGATGAGGAATTGCTCTTTGATCAGAAGCTCTCTAAGCGCACCGTACTCCTGTGCAGTCTCTGAAAGTTCGGTCCACCTATCAAAATAGTGGCTGAGCGCGCGGCGAAGTGCGTGGCGGTCTCGCCATCGGCAGGCTTTCCGGTCCTAAACTTATCTCGGAAACCTTCTACGGTGAACCTAAATCTCTTCAGTAAGCAGCTTTCACCCTTCCATAATTAGAGGATCGGTTGGCGTCAGCCTACCGTATACACTAAGTGCTTCTCCACTCAATGCAGTGGCCCATGATCCTCTGGCCATTCTGGCTTTTAAGCAACTGTCTGAAATCTGTGCAAATAAGCATCCAAGTCATCTTTTTCTTACATCGAATGCAACAAGCAGCTTGCTGGGTTCAGTCGAAGCTAGTTTCTTCCCTTTCAGTGCTATCGACTCTCGCTGAGTGGGAGTGTCTATGCGCTGCTGCAAACGAAGTCGATCGAGTTTCTATCGTGCGTCTTTCTCTTTCGGCTGCTATTTCAGCTTCTCTCTGTCTCTCCTTCGCTTCTCTTCTTCTTTTATCTGTCGCTCCGTTTCGCCTCTCTTTCTTCTTTGGCCCATTCGGCCGCTAGCTTCTTTTCTTTCTACAGCTTCTTTTCCTTCTGAGCTAACCCACTCCGTAGTTCAGCTCCGGAAAAGACCCATCTTCTCTCAAAGGGCAACTTATTTCTCGAGATCCATGATGCCCTTCAAAATCTAGCCGCGTGCAAAAAATACTGCCTATATTGCAACAATCGAACTGCTCTCTGCACACACGTTAGCAAAACGTGGTTCAACACTCAAATCGTTTACATATCAACGGTAAACGACCTAGGCTTTTTTCTCCCTACTATGGACACACAATTTGCGCAGAAAGGTCCTGTCGCGGACGCCAGAAATATTGTCACAGACCCCGGTGAACGAGGCGCAGACCGCCGGACCAAATTCAAGGCCGATTATCAGCTTCCGAAAATAATCCACGAAAGCAAGGACAATTAAGAATGGGCCCTCTGGTGCGCCAGCGAGCGCCATTGCTTTCCAAAGACTGAGTCAGAGCACAGAGTTTGTCAAACACAACAAATATATTTTCACACAAGGCAGTTACACAGACACTTGCACACTTAGGCTAGACACAACACAATACAATCAGATGGGTATTAACAAACATAAGAAAGTAATTCTCGACAAGCACTAGAGTACAACACGTAAAGCACAAAATAAAAAAGGAACACTAAGTGTCCAATCGGTATCACCATGTTGGTCTTGAAGTCCGACCGATTCTCGGCGTAACTCGGGCAAAGCTCGAAGAAAGAACTCCTGCCGGAAATGCAGACGCGCGATCAAACCCGTAGACTAGCTTGACGGGGAAGCCCCTTCTTCCGCAGAGGCTCGGTCGGTCTTCGCGTTACATGTTCCGCCTGGTGCGGACTGAACTCCTTGAACTCCGAACTGAACGATTCTCGCACGGCGGGTTATATAGCTTCTCCGCAGGCCGTTCTCGAACTTTCCTATCGGAGTCGTGATCGCGTAGCATGGCCAAGCCTAGGAAGCTTCTAGTGTTTTCCTCGTACCTTCGACCACCGCTGTGGAAGTGTTGAAAAGGGGGGGGGGTGATGACCTCATCCCTTGGCGCACTCTCACGCTGTAGTTATCTCTTTGGACTCGCCGGGTGAGAAGGTGTCTCGGCGCGCGCGTGTGCTCTCTGTCTCTCTCCGGTTAACGTCGCTTCGTCGAGGCTCTTCTATAGACGTCCAGGCGCCGTTGTTCGCTTTGTTGTTTGAGGCGTATGCGCTCTCCCCCTCTTTTGAAGTTGCCGTGAGGCCGGCGTGTTCTTTCGCTGGCTTGCGTGACACGCGGCGCGCGCTTGGATTACGCGCTCTTTTGTGACAAGCACACAATACAACACAATAACTTTTTCAGCGTTGTGTCGAAGGCGCCTCGGTTGTGAAGGATACGGTCCTTCTATGACGCTACTACAGCCCCGCCATATTCCACATAATGACACGTAATGAACGAGCGTTTACCATACATTTTAAGCGAAGTTTTATTGGCTCACAAATTTCTGTGGCGTTGTTGTCACACAAAAAACTCACGTGTGGCGCATACCCGCATTGGATATGCTGCTATGAGCCAGGGATATGCGGGTATGAGCGAGGGTCAAGAAAGAAAGAAACAAACAAAGAAAGGACGGGAGAGCAGGTACAGGGTAAGCGGCGCCGGCACCGGATCACGTGACCCGCGTGACCAATAAGGGTCGTTTGGTGTGTCGCAGGGAGTTAAGGGATGGAAAGGGGGCTGCGCGCGCTCCGCCAGGTTTCCTTTGCCTCAGATCAATTTCGGCAACCGGATGGGAATGCCGATGTGGTGCGTTCCGCCGACACGCAGGCTGCGTGTGAGCAACGGCGCCACGAACTCGCTCGGGAAAGTGCTAGTCGTCAACGTGCCGATTCCAGCGTGAGGGATTCCGAAGCCCACGCGAAACATTAGCGTCGTCTTGCCCTCCAGGCACCCCACAACGGAAATGGTAGCGCCTACTTCAGCGGTCTGACGGCCAGGTTTCAACGCGAGTTTCTTAACCGGAACTTTGGAGCCAGCTGCAGTGCGTATAACTGCTTGTGGTTCGAGCACAACGTGGTACTCGTCAGTGGAATTCGTTCCGAGGAACACCGAAGTAACACATGGCAAGTTTCGCTTACCGCTGTTTCCTCGCCTGGAAAGGGAGGGGCTGATGATTTTAACGCGATAGCATTTATAAGCCCTTGTCGAAGAAAATGTGGCGGAGAAAATCATCCAACCACATCGGCCGCGTAGGCCCTGCACGTGGTGCAAGGATTTTGTAACAAAAATTGAATTTCGCACAGTGAAATCCGTCAGAAAAATGGTGAAGTACGACTTTACCATTCGGCGTCGATTCACCGCCGGATTGTTTACCAATCGGCGTGAAATTGTAATTTGAATGTACCAGAAAACCTAATTCTGCTACGAGGAAACTGAAACACAAACCCCTTTCCACATTTCTACCAGACCTGCGCGCGCCGGGGCAATAGCAAACAATTAAAAATAGTAAAAAAAGGCACTAGGGCCTTCACATTTAATGTAAGGACCGCTGATATTGCCCCTGGAAAAAAACGTCTGTCCAGCAATGCATTTCAGTTTAAAAGTGAAACCGACTTTAAGGGGATCGGTGTAAGCTTGGTCTTTGTAAGCTGGCCTTCCCACGTTCGGAGTTGCAGTGAATCTTCGAAGGCTACTTGCCGAATACGAACGATGCGAGGCGAACGGGTCCCGATAAAGCAATCGCGTTCACTTCCTTGTCATGTTGCTCGCTTGAGCGCCCTTGCGATTCAATAATTACAGCCCGCAACGCAAGTGCCATCACAGATATGTGCCATCAAGATATGCGCCATAAAACTCGCCGTAAAAATTGACTGTTCCACTTACTTTTTTACCAATATGCTGTTTTTTACTTCGAAGCACAAAAGTAACTGAAACGCCCATGTATTCTTACCCACTTAGGCAAATAATTTTTCGAAACTGGTGTCATCCTGGAAATTTTATAGGTGATCTTTCTTTGAAGAAACATCACCTACGCTGTTCACTTATTATTCTGCGTTAATCCTTGTAATTGATTTCGTCTTTGGAGGTATCGCATTAGTGTACAGTAGTACAAATCTAGCCTGTAATACTAATGGCGTGTACATAGGTCCTCCCGAACCTTCAAGGGATTTTTACCGCTTTATTTCGCCCTGGGAGACCCCGATACTTCTGTTGGTAATAAATGACTGATTGATGATTGATTGATTAAGTCATTGAATCATTGGTGGATTGATGTCATTGCTCGTCTGTAGTAGTTATATTTAGTTAAATGTCGTGGTGCAAGCGCGCACGACTATCTGCATAGTGTTGCACGTCCAATAGTGCAGTTTTTTGAGGAATCGAAACACCAAATTCCACAACGTTTTTTTTCTACTTATTTATTTTAATTCTTCTTGCTCTTCTTTCTGCACGTATTTTCCTTCTTTGGCATATCACGTGCGAATGTTTACGTATGTTCTGGCGTTTTCGTGTTTCTGTAGCTGTAGTGTTTGTGTTCGCACTCACCGTGCTTCAAATGTGGCAATAAAAGGTGGTTAGACTGTATTAGCCCAAGAATATTTCTGAATATGTCACTTATAGTTGTCGATGAGCAACGCGAGAAAAAGGTGAGAGCAGGAGCTAACGTTTCGACAAGTGGACTTGTCTTTTTAAGGCACATATGACAAGTCCACTTGTCGAAGCGTTCGCTCCTGCTCTCACTTGTTCTCGTGTTGCTCATCATCTGAATTTACATCTCCCGCATCCGCCCTGCTTTCCCTGGACTTCTATATTGTCGGAAGTGAACTTAACAAAGGGATCACACCATTTTAGTTTTATCGTAGCTGCTTCTGTCATAAAAAACCACGGGCCTGCTCGGCACACGCCGCACAATCACAGCGTAAGCTGGAGGAGCGGCCCATAGTAGCTGACATTTCGCCAAAGCGCACTAGAGGGCGTTTGGCGAAGTCTGTGCGCTCTTTTCAAGAGAACGAACTGAACTGTCAGCCTGCCGTCGACACGCCAGTTGCGGCTTATTTCGCTCTCTGCACAGCGGTCTGCTGAGCCCCACGTTGCCTGGTTGCAGCCAAGTGCGTCCAAGTTCTGCGAAACGCTTCTTGAGCAGCGCTTCGCACCCTGCGAGGAGGCGCCATAACCTGTACCGAAGAGTAAACACAATGATCGTGACTATGCAGCGCGCATGTAACATACCTAGACATTTACCATCACAGGATGCAAGAGCTACATCTCATGACACAAGGTGGAATACAACGCAACTGCAATGCAAACTTTGCACTTATCGATGTGGCGCGCATCTCACATCGCGTGACAAGTGGCACGATATGTTGCCGCTGCTGCTGCTGATGATAATGATGATGACAAGGATGTATTGGCATCGCATTTGAAACGGGGAGGTAATAAATAGTCACCCGGTCGCTTGATTTATTCAGGTATGCTATACATGTTTTTTTTTTATTTCAGAATTTTTGTATACATCTGCTTTTTCCTCGTTTTCTTCCGCAAAACTTCTATATCTACCATATACCGCCACCTATTATGCTGCTACTATTGCGTGCCACCTAGTACAATAATAGGCAACCGCAATAAAAAGTGTGCAGGTATCGACGTTACACAGAGTGCATCTCACTTCGCATGAACCCTCGCGGGCCAGGACGCGTGTATGGGACATGTTTCCGCGGCAGCTGGGAAGCGCTGCGGAAACATGGCACTGCTGCTGATGAGCTAATGATTGGCATCCCCGTCCCATCGAGTGGCACCCCTTTGAAAGGGGGCGGGGAGAAATAGTCACCTAGCCTGCTTTATTATTTGAGGCATGCGTTAGATTTTTTTTTATTCTAGCACTTGTGTATACATCTCCTTAATCTCGTTTTGTTTCTGAACACTTCTTTATCTACCTTGTGTCACTACCCATGCAAAGTAATTATACGTAGCTAATTAGTGCATTTTCATTATTTAGGGGAATGTCTGTTTCTATTTTTCGGGCTCGTAATTTGCTCCTCTTTGAATAATCCAGTTCAAGGACAGGAATTATACCATTTGCAACAGGCAATTTTTAAAAATTTCATAAATCTTGCAATGATCCCCTGTATAGTTGCCTGCTACTTTAGCTTCCCTTGCCTTGATTCTCCGCGTTCATCTTGCCCCAGTGAGGAGTGTAGCATGCCGCTGGCACAATTTTCCTAGCTGACCTTTCTTCTTTACTCGTCAGTTAACCTTTCTGTGCCTGCGATGGTGCATCCGGTCGTTTGATTATTTTCAATGTTTATTTTTTCTGCCACAAAGCTCAATAAAGCACCTACGAGGAAATTATGTTAACGAGAATGCTCTGCATAACATTTCTGGAGCGCTTTCCACAAATTGTGGTGCGACCGAGACTCAGAATGCACAATTATCCTAGTGAAGACGACCGAATCACAAGGCAGGCTAACGGAATGCTCTGGCTGCTGTCCCAGGAATGGCCATCAATTGCGTATACGCCCTGCGAGCGAACCTTCCGTTCAAGCGGCAAAACAGGAAATGGAGTACCTCGGGCACAGCGGGTCACGAACGTGGTGGAAAGGGCAATGAAACAGAGTGGTTCAGGACGACGAGTTGCAACTGGAAAACTATGCGGGATACTTTCCTTTGTTGGAGATTAACACTTCGTAAGCCCAGTAACTTGGCGCATAGCTTGCCTGCAGAATTCATGTATATATATTACGGAATTCCCGGTGCTGTCCTAGAGCCCACATTCGGATATGGGATGCTGTCTTGCTAACGCAGATATCCGAAGATTTTCGAAGAAAATGTCGTTCCTGGGAGTTTGCGGCCGATTGTCTTTCAGGTATGGTCATCGGGGCAATAAAATCGTCTGCTCGAGGTTAGCTCAATATTCCATTTATCGGGGAAGAATTGTTCGCCGCTCACACCCAGTTGAATGGCTTATAACGCTTTAAAGCACAGGTCTGTGTGAAAAGAAAACATGATATAAATCAAAGCATTATTGGGGGTCCACAACACCCTGGGAGAGCTCGTAGAGCGCACATTTTAGGTCAATATCAAAGGCTATCACATACACAAACTGGTCACATGCTTTGCACCGACTCGGAATCACGACCCGGTCATACCACGGCCCGCGCTCTCCTCCCACTGCTGTTAGTGCAGTTATGCACTTCATTCGGGCCAGTACGGAATATTCCGAATACATAGAACTTGTCCTGCAGCATGAATGTATAGAGATAGTTACGGAATGTTCCATCTAGGTGCGCTGTCCCTAGCCCCCCCACTGTCGGATATGGAGTGCTGTCTTCCTAATATGCGCACGCATAAGTCCATTCAGGCGTTTGCAGAACCTAAGACGTCCGATCCTGGCATAAATGAGTTTCCCGCGGCCAGCTTTCTATTCGAGGCGTAGGTCATCGGGGCAATAAAATTGCTCCCTGTTGAGCGTCGAAAATTAGCGATTATAATCATACATTTGATCGAACACCATCTCAAACAACCGAGAAATGATATATCAGCTTTAAAACAATCGTCTGGCGCTCGGAACTATGTTTGCTGTAAAAGCGCTGGGACACTAAGAATACGTGTCGCATCACCGCGCTCTAGAGGCTGACTCCGACAGCAGAGCGCACATAGTTTAGCGTCAATATCACGAATTACCTTTATCACAACACGGTCCTCCACGTCTTTTACCGACCGACGCGGCCATGCCGTACGCCGGTCCACACCCGCACCACCACTCCCCCACCTCACAGCACACCAAACGCTGCACGTTATGCCACCTCCCAAAGCATCCAACCCACCACCCCGCGAACACTCCCCGCGACCACGACTAATCGAGCAGACGCGAACTAGAGCCACGGCTCTGCACAGAGCTACCCTCCTCATACACCGGCACTTTATGTAGACGCGGCCCAATATTCAAACCGGCCGAATCCAAGCCCCCGTGGCAACGGTCAGAACACCGGGAGCGATGGGAGGCTGCTCTGCAGCAGCTCGCAACTGGAGAGACAGCTTCAGACAGTGGGCCGGGCCAGAGGGGTCACCGCAGCACAAATGTATCTGGCCATCTAGAGCGGCCCGAGGGCCCATCGTCTTCCTGCTCCCTTTTCCCCCCCCCCCCTCCCTTAACACAATTCTCTCATGAATCAATAAAGTTTACCCACCCACCACCACAAACACGCACTCCACTCCTTTGTCGAAATGCACTATGTTCAAGCTAACCCTTAACAACATTCTAAAAAACCTGCTTTGCGACAGTTCATGCTTGTTGGACGGATCACATTTGAAATTACGCCGCGTCTGCAAATGCTGCATTCCGGATGCTGCAAGTTGAGCACGCTGCATTCTATCCTCAAGAGATGCCAAGCTCGGGAGCGCGTCAGCCGCTGTCCAAAAAAAAAAGTTGTCGGAGTTTCACCTGAAAGGCGAAGCATCAATTGCGATAGCAAATTTGTAGAGAGCTATACGGAGCAATGGTAGTAGATTTATCAGCTGTATAAATTTGGACATGCAGCAGCACCGCCAACACGCAGAACTGTTGTCGACGCCGTCGGCGTTTTGCCCGCGTTCGCATAAAATGCGTGCGGCATTGGTGACTGTTGCCGGAACCTCTGATATAAATAAGCACTTGGTGCCGCAGCTAAACGTCACCTCCTTTCCCTCTCCCTCCCCTCACGGCCTTTCGCGCGTCGGAAGAGGGCGCGTTTGCTCTACATATATGGTGATTGTTAAGGAGGAAAGAGACGCCTACTTCTGCAGCCCTTTAGGGAGCTAGGCGCTGAACGCGCGTTTGTTCTCCGCCGTGGGTTCACTCCCCGATAAGTGGTTCTTGAGGGAAAGGGAAAGGTTGGCGCTATCTTCTGCAGCCCTTGAGGGAGCACGGCTCAGCGCCAACGGGGAGGGGTAAGTGGGAGCGAAAGAAGGGATAGAGTGGAGTCGCCATGGCTGGGCGAAGCAAAACCGGCAGGCATAGGCGGCACGTATCAGGCCGAGATGGAAGGCCTTCGTGTGCTGCAGAGTCTGCAGGGGTGTTGTGCCAGGCCGGTCAGGCCCGGGGTGGGGTGGGAGGCCGTGAGGCCTTCCCGCTTGTAGAAATGTCCTTAGAGGCGTGCGGAGAGCCCTGACGAGTCAAGGATCTCCACGACGCCTCGAAGTGCAGAAAGGTGGTGTCGGCCGGGGAAGAGGAGATCTTCCTCCTTGCCAGAGGGGAGGCCCAGGCGGCGGAACTCCTGCAGGAGTGGGCCCCGCTGCTGGAGGTACGCCGGGCAGGCCAGCAGGAGATGTTCGATATTCTCCGGCTCCCCGCAGGAGCTGCAGGCGGGGGACGTCGCTCGTCCCAGTCGGTAGCTGCGTGCTCACTCCCCGTGAAAGCGCGCGTCCCTCGCGCCCTTTCACTCGCACATACAGCGTTCGGCGGCGCGCGGCGACGATTTCATCTCCATTGACGTCATACGGAACCTCACGGCGATGGCGACGACGACGGCGACGCTGACGGCAGAAATCTGCTTCGGAGTGTCCATATAATTCCTATCGCAATAATATACGAATGACTAGTCTATTTGGGCATTACTAAACAGAATACACAGGCAAAACCACAATAAGTTTGACATAGCTTTCCTTGTACAACCTATTCCAACAATAAATTAGTGTCGGTTGACATTTCGGCGATGCCTAAACTTGACCTACTGGGATGTGCGTGTTTCGAGCCAATCTTACATGCCTTCCACTGTAGCACTCCTTTATTTTCAGCATCAACAGTGACACAAGGCTTCTCCGTAAACTTTCTTAAAATAAACCACTAAACTGCGAGCATATCTACATTTTTAAAAGCTATGAACTACCTTTCGATACTTCCATCGAACTTTGTTTCAAATATTCCAAAAAAGCTTAGTAAAGTTCGCTCGAAGTCTAGCTATCACATCCATATACATAAGCTTTCCTCACATATTAAACATTCACTTTGTGTTGTCGGAGTCTTCACATGATTCTGAAATGCTTCTCGCATTTTTGCCATTTTAAATCTAAGGGGACTGCCAGTTGAATGAGTACCTTTCACTGCTAGTAAAAACTTTGTAGGCTAGTAGAAACTTTAGAGCGATAACAATAATACGCCTACTGGTGATGAAAATTTATTGGCATTCCCTTTAAACAGAGCGGTGACAAATTATCACCTAGCCTACATGATTTATTCCGCTTTGCTATACATGTTTTAATGCGCAAGCACCTTTCGTGAGTAGTCCAGCAAAATACGTCATGCGAAAAGCGTAATGCATTGTATCTGCACAAAAATGCGTATTTTGCGAATACATTTAATCGTTCCTATAGTGTAAATGTAGTTATTGGTAGCTGCATAAGCGATAAGAAACAATTTCATCCACACCACCAAAAAATTCGCTCTCGTTCCTCAAACCAAGTAAGCCGCCTTTCGGTAGCTGGTTTCCTTTGCCGGTCGTCAACGCCATAACCTAAAGCCCCTCAATAAAAATAATTGAGGGGCTTTACCATAACCGAGTCTGTATTGCAAAGAGAGAGAGAGACAACTTTATTCGTCAGAGTGGGGAGCTAGTTCATGAGCTTCTCAGGAAGGCCAGATGGCCGCCAGGCGATGCGTGACGGCGACCTCTTCGGCTCGCTCCACGGCTCGGAGTTGTACGTCCGGACTGGAGCTAAGCAGCACTTCCTCCCACGATGAAGGCAAACTCGCCTCCTCCCGCGCCAAGAGCAGCAACGCGCGACGCGTCCGCAGCGAACGCCAAGCGATCGCTCCGAGAAACGCGCCGGCCGCGTCGCCGGCTGCCGCCGCTCCCTCGGAATGACTTGAAGATCATTCTGCGCCCTAAATCAAATGCAGTTCCAATCCCGCTAAAATCCTCTTCAAGTTCAGCGCTTAATGTTGCTCCAATTCTGCTCAAATCGTGCGCTTGTTTATTATTATTATTTATTTGATTTGTAAACATACACACAGGAAAGAGAAAGCGAGGAGCAAGGCTGACAACTGCCACCTGAAGGAGCACAACGCCTGCCTACTCTAGGGAGCCTACATGCAACGCCGGCGTTGCATGTAGGCTCTCTAGCCTACTCTTCAGAAAGGACGAGACAAACATAGAAAGGAAAGATAGGAAGGAGGAGAGGAAGGAGGAAAGAAAGAGCGAGATGACGAATCTCAAAGAATAAAGTACAACATACAGTAGGGCTTGTCCCTGCAGGTCATGCTACTAAAGAATGTAAAATAAAGGAAATAGTTGCTGGGTTTCAAACGTTCCCCTAAGTTCGTTACTTCTAGAAAAGTAAGGAGAGCGCGATGAGCTTGATCACGTCGAGACGCACAACCACTAGGATATAAACATTCGTCTAGAGTCGTACACCGCAGGCCAAGGAGATGATAGTCCCTCACTAGCGATATGCGTTGCGCACTGAAAGCGGGACATTCCAATATCAGGTGCTCAAGTGTCTCGCAACCACCGCAAGACGTACACGATGGACTGGTCACACGTCCTTTTTATGTTTAGTTCGAATCCAGCGAAAATGCAGCTCCACTTACGTAAAACCTGGGAAAGTGCGAAGCAGTGACGGGCTGATGATGATGATGATTATTGGCATCCCCTTTGAAATGGGGCGGAGGGAAACAGTCACCTAGCCTGCTTGATTTAATCAGGTATACGATACATGTTCTTTATCTATCATTTTTGAACACCTCTCATTATTCTTTTTCTTTTCAAAGTTTTACCTTGTACCGCTACCTATGATTTTAAGGGATAATGTTATATCCATCTTTTCCCTGCTTTTTTTCCCACAAATACTCCAATCGTCTCTTGCTTATCTCTACGGCTGATCTGTTGATGATTCTTTCCACTTTGAACCCATGCGCTTCTGGGAGTTGCACGTTACCTACGATTCTCGCTGGGTGGATCCCGTCGCATTCCATTTGGATGTGTTGAGTGGTCTCCGGATCTTTACTGCAGCATACACATGCACCACCTAGTTCCGAATATTTGCTACGATATGTTACTAGGTTGTGTTGGAAGGTCCAAACCGAGACGGAAGAAGGGCTCAGGTGGGACGTCGTTGGGTTGAAGATACCCAGCAGGAAGCGTAGATGGTTTCGTTCGGCGTTGACAGAATATAAAACAGCAAGAGGACATTGTAAAAGAAACGAGAAAATTTTCTCCGCACTTCATTTGGGACACAAAAAGTGAGTGCTGTTCGAACGGGGTAGTTACTTATATGTGGGTCTTCTTTTTATACCACCGGAGTAGCACAAGCTTTTCATCCACGCTTCATCGAAATGTTAACCCATCATAACAATAAGACCAAGTGTTAAAACGAGAAGAGACCATAACTTATCGTAACAGTAATCCTATAATTCAAATTGCTGAAGCTGAAAATGAAGACAAGTTTAAGCAGAATAAACGCTTCATCATGTAGGTACAGTTATGTCGCTTAGTAATTATGGCGCCTTCTCATGATTAGTTCACGAACATTGCAAATAATTTTACCTTTTCTCTTAGCGTACGCGTATATCACGTACAACAACAAAATCTGTTTTCCGAATAACTGCGCTCTCCTCGGCGTCAGCTTTCCCTATTGGGAAAATGACTTTCATAGGGGATAGTGCAGCAACATCAAACCCATTTTGTGGAAAAATGGGTTGTCCGGTTATTCTATTCACCGTTTATTCGGTTGGTTATGCGGTTAATAGCATCGCGATATTGGAATATTCGGATTGCCGGGTATTTATTCTTCTGTACTTACTGTCGAAATTTTTTTGTATTGTAATATATGTAGTTATTTTTGCAACAGCTCGTGAAAACCCGATATCTGTTCTAGTTAACCTCCATACCTTTCCTTTTTTAAACACCAAATATTCGTGCCCGAATATTCAAATATCCGGCTAACTGGTTATTAAACCGGATATCCGGAATGTCTGTTTCTTGAGATCCGGATACGCGGTATTCGAGGCCAGATTCACTTCTCTCCGATTGAACCGGATAGCCGGTTTTACGGATATTTGCAAGTGCTAATATAGGACATAAAACATTGGGTGGTCATGATCGTACGGGATACCGCAGCTATATGGACGACATGGTTTCTAAAAAGAGCAAACGAATTTCGCTCGATTACGAGGAACACAGCTGTGCATTTTTAGGGCTCCTTTAAAGAACTTAACCTCTTTAAAGGAGGCCTCAAACACTTTTTTAACCCAGTAAGCACAGGTTGCCAATCTGTAGAAGAAGCTACAGTGAACATGCGGGGCCAATTTTACTGCCAAAGACGTGTCCCAATGCGTAAAAAAATTTAAAGAGGTGCAGGGACAAATCGATGACCGACAAAGGAGAGCGCAGGTCTGCTTTTCATTTTTTGTACACGCTGGAACATGTAATTTTTTTCATTCCTACCAGTGCATTTCTCCTCCTTTTAAATATTATTGCATAGCATGCAGCAGGGAAATTACTATGTTGTGCAAAAAAACTGAAAAAAATGGTGCTTATACAGAGACAAAATCCTAGAACTAATACGTATTTACATACCCAAGCTATATTTCCATCACAGTGTGTCAGAACCTTGGTTTCACGGGACGCTTCGTAATTTAAGGAATAACTAAGGGTGGAACGCGATATTGTTATCGGGCTCCGTTGGCATCACTTTTTTCTTTATGAGTAGCCTTCAGTGCAACACACAACGTGGGAAAGCCAGCTTACAAAGACCAAGCTTACACTGATCACTTTAATGTCGGCTTCCTTTTTATACAAAAATTCATTGCGGGGAATACATTTTTACAGGAGCAATTTAAGCCATCTTATATCAAATTGCGAAGGCCCTAGGACCTCTTTTATTATTTTATTGTTTGCTGTTGCCCCGAGGCGAGCGTGTCCAAAATTTAGAAAGGCTCGGTTTTCAACATTCTCCTCAATGTTGCCTAGACCCAAAGTACAGCCAAACACCATAAGAATTGGAGGACGCTTAAGCTTCGCCTTTAAGAGTGGATCGATTCAAAGATCCCTGGCTGCTTATCAGGCTTTTTTCCGTATATTCAAATTGCAATCCTACGCTATCACGTCTATAGGCTGAGGTTAAGTCGTACTTTACGATTTTTCTCACGGATTTTACTTTGAGAAGTTCATTTTTGTTGTCTAATTCCTTGCGCCACGCGGAGGCCCTGTGTGGTCGGGGTGGTTCGGGATGATGTGGAGGGTGTGGATGTGGAGGATGTGGTTCAGCATGATTATTTCCGCTAGACGGCGATACTTAAAGAGGACGCCGGAGTTTCTGCGACACGGGGCCCTTAACGCTATTCTCGTGAAAATGCCATTAAGCGTCACCGCAACAATTTGCTGATTAGGAAATCGCGACAACATTCTCCGGAATATTACTATTGTTATTGCTGAGGAGAATGAAGAATATCCCAGGTGTTTCAGCGAGCACATACAATAATGTTTAAAGGTAGCCTGTGGCAGATAGCACAATTTTAGTTCATGAGCAAGTCTACCCGAAGAGGCGGACATTAGCTGCAGAAAAAATTCAAATGCATAATCGAATCGAAGCATTGGCGTTCCAGATAATTTTGTGCTTCAACGCATAAAGCGACGTTTTGTTAAGAAACTAACTGCAACGCCAATGCATTTCTCCGCAAAGTTCGGGAATTAATATCTCTAAACTGGTGTTATCCCGACAATTCGTTCCAAGTGGAGCCGTCTTGCTAACTCCACAGCTACAATTTGTAAATTGCAATATGGGCAATCAGGTCATTAGTTAAAATTTCAATTAGTTAATTTTTGCTAATTATTCGATTATGCAATTCAATTTCTTGTGCAAGTAATGTCCGCCTCTTCGAGTAGACCAGCTCATGAACTAGAATTGTGCTATCTGGCATAGGCAACCTTTAGGAATGTTTGAAAGTGTTTGCTGAAACAGCGTGCATATACAAATCGCGCGTCTGCTATGTTTAAGGCAGCGTTTTTCTGCCTTCTTTGCTTGCGCCAAAAAATAAGCAGGCCGATAAACATCACGCATTTGTCCTTGATGACTTAGCAGTTGCGTATTCGCTAAACTACTTACATATCTATATGTAGGGATACGCCGTACCGCTAAAATGGCTACTGTAAACTGCGTAATTGATATAGGTGCTTACGTGTTGGTTGTATAATTGGTCCTAAACGCTAGCAATACTCACAGTACAAAACTCACAAGGTCTCTTATGTTATCTAGAAGACTTAAAGGCGAAAGTCTAAGTTCTGATGCCTAAATACGGGCAAATGACGTACGCAACGCCCTTAATTCGGTTAGTCATCCCTCTTAATTAAATTAGCCTAATTCGCTTAGCCATGAATCATAATTCTATTGGCTTTAACTCGCTTGAACCATCCACTTAATTCGCTTTATCATCCATCTTCCTTGCTTACGCGTGTATGAGTGCTTATGGGGGTATGAGCCATTGATGATGATAGTTTTCCTACCTTTCGTGTCGTCGACGCGTTTTCGCTCAAGAACTTTGAAGGTAGACTGATGGATGAGGCATATGTCTTTAGCCTTAATAACAGCAGCGATCATTTGATCACATGCGCACCTGTTTGAATCTCCATTCATTGTTACCGCCAAGTCGGGTTCTGCGTTCGGTATATTGTATGGTTCTTTGTCAGTTTAATTTAAGGTTGCGAATGTCCTGTGACTATGTGTTCTAAACATTCTATGGTTTAACTGTATTGAGGCACTAGCAGCAGTTCCAGATAATTACCAGTATGAACAATCCTAACGCAAAGGCTTTTACACTCATACGCCCTAGTTACGGCTAATTTTGGGCTAATGTTCGTTTAAATAAACAATACGATCGTCTTAAAAGTATCATGAAAAGAAAAAGAACAACATGCACATAAGACGCAAAACACCTCGCTTCCTCAGCAATCGATCTCGCGTGTTCGACCACAAGCTGCGTCAGGTTACGTCCCGGCGACAGGGAAGAGCCTACAGGAAGCGAAGAAGGAAGGAACAAGTAGGACGGGCAGCATGGCGTCTAAAGCAGAAATGTCTGGTAGGATGTCCTTCACTCAAATATGTCATGGCAGTGCTTGGCATTACGTCGGACATAAATATCACAAAGAATGATTGAGAAACGCAGACGTACCTCTAAAGGCGCGGATAAAGCGGCGTAAGTGCATCGCATGCTATACTGGCTTGCCGGCAGCATGGTGGCCTACAGTTCAGGCGCACTGAGTATATTGCGCTGAGTATGCTCGATCGCCAAACGCAAAAGCACTCGCTGACCACGAACTTGTGCGCGTGCGCTGCGGCAACAACTTGAAGCCGCGGTGGAGCGGGCCACGTTCAATGCACCGAACAATACTGGTAGCATATTTCCGGTGATTATGGCATAAGCGTAACGTATGGGACTTCGCCGGACGCTGCCAGGCACGTTGGCAACGTCGGACCATATCCGAGCCCTAAGAATGATGATAGGGTTCCTGTTTTCAGCTGCAGTGTATCAATCACCCAGCGTGCGTTCTTGCTCACCGCGATATAGATAGCGCACCATCTGCCGTCGCCGTGACTCAGCTTGTGCAGGTCTACCGGCCGAGGCAGTCGTGCTGCAGACAGCCGCTGCATGACCGATGTGCCCTGGTAGATTTTAGGAGCCAAGTTCCTTAGGCGCTCACGGTGTCCGTTGTCGCCGTCGTCGTAGTAGCTCCCCGTCGCGCACGCAGCGCGCATACCGACGCTCCGAACCCCCTCTCCGAGCAAGCGCACGACGTCATGCGCAAAAGCGTCAACCTTTCCCTTTCCCTCAAGAACCACTTATCATCAGAACCATTCACAGAGCGCACGCAGCGCGCATACCGACCACGCGCAGGTGTTGCGCCGGCGCCGCGCCGCTGTCGCTGCACTTGGCACTACAGCATAGAAAAAAGAATTTAACAAGAGCGGACACTCCCTTAGAGCTCAGCGGCCGAATTGACTGAAGCGCGCCAAGCGGTCGGCATCAATCACTTCCCTTTTCAGTTTTGGGCGCACGCATTTTCAACGCTAGCTAGCACGCTGGCTGCGCCCCACCCCCTTTTTTATTTTCTGCTCGACCGCGCACAGTCTTAGTGCGGAATTGGTTTATTATTTGGTAAATTGATTGCGAACGATCTTGTCAAGTCCGATCGAATCTGCGCCATGTGCAATTTCTCAAAGTAGACGCAAGACCCCTTGTGAAGTGAGGAAATATTTATTTTGCTCTATATAAAAGCTCGTTCCGCGCTTTTTGTGCGTTCATCCAACGTTGTGACCCCAGGTAAGCAGTAGTTCCCGTATGAAGCTCCACCGGACGGCATCAACTGAAAAAAAGTAAATTACAAGCATGTAGCAGCATGTTACAAGCATGTGTCATTTTGGCTATTATACAGGCATACTGCGTGTACAGGCGAGACGTGCGAAAGCGGTGAATGGGCGGCATTACAAACAAAAGCAATTCGGTTTTACATACATGGCGTAGAAAATACCCGACTCATCCCAAACAATACCATAACATATGAAAACATCTGATTTCGAAGCATTCCCCCATTTCCGGGCATTATTTCCTGCACTTTAGCAGTACAAATACACGGGCGACTTCGCGTTTCCAAAACTTCGCCACGGGCGAAGCGACGGACGCAACAGAGGCGCCCAGCTGGATCATGCTAGACGTTCGCAGAATGCCTTCTACTCACTCATGACAAATGCGTAGCTGCAAAGCCTGTTTTCAGTCCTTTAGAAGACGGAATTACACGTTTCTGATATGTTCCTCGGCGTTATGTTTCACGCGTTCTGCCCGCGCCAGCAACACATTCCCATGTTATCACTCTAGGCAATCGGCCATCGCGTTTTCGACAGGCGTGAGTACCGAAAGAAGGGATATGTTGGTGCGGGGCTACAAAAAAAAAAAAAAACCGTGACAAACTTGTCCCTATAAGGTTGATTACACGCCAAACTTTGTCACCACGGCCAAGCTGCTTATCGCTAACTGCGTCACAGCGCGTTGTGCGGGCAGCGTACCTCAACAGTACCCCAAAAAGTAGCGAAATTACTTTTCAGCAATGTCTGGCGTCAGAGAAAGCGGCACAAACTTCTCCTAGCAAGATGCACTAGACTACGCACCACGGCCGAGTTGGTTCTGGCTAACTGCGTCACAGCGTCCTGTGCGGCCAGTGTGTCTCAACAGTACCGAAATAAGTTGCAATAATCCCCTAGGAAGCGTCGGAACCATGTCCCTGCACAATTCATTAACTGAAATGAACTGCGTCAGGACGGCCGAGCTGTTTTTCGCTAACTGTGTCTTTAGTCTCGGTCCCGTGCCGTAAACCTAATTGCGTCGTAGACTGTCAAACAAAATTTCTCCCCTTGCCGTAGTTCAATAGTGCAGTTGTGTCTTGTCCCAGTGCATAATGAACGCAAGAATACGCCAGGAGCCCAAGAAACCAGGATACATTACAAAACAAAGGAGACGGACGGGTCGCCGCGGGCGAGCGCTCAAACGCCCGCTTCGGGGGAGTGTCTGGCGGATGAGGCATGCATCTGGTGCGTCATTGGCTTGTCGGTAGGTAAAGCAAGAAAAATAAGTCGCAAAGTTTAAGTTAATTTATACGCAAAACGTTTTAGGTTTCGCGGCAAAGAATTTAAAAACTAAATCAATGTCTGTTAACTTAATTTCACTTTCTTTTGTTCGATGCTCGCGGCAGCTAACGTTCGGCATCAATACTATAGCGTGACGTATGGTGACGTGTTTCCTGTTGCCAGTTTTGGCCGAGTGTCCCCTCTTGTTGAATTTCTTTCTCTATGACTGTAGTATGGAGGAGCGCGAACGTAAGCGCAAACGTCGTGACTCTGATCCTACACTTCGAGAACGAGACGCGGCAGCCCAACGGCAACGCCGCGAATACGCCCGAGCTACGAGCACGAGAAGCAGCAGCACGCCGGCGGTGGCATCATCGCGAACCGAAACGGATATGGCAATGAGTGAACAGCTTACGCTGCCATAATTAACCTCATGGTACCGATACTACGTCAATCCTTGACAATTATACATGCGTGATGCGCACAATCATTGCACTCTACCGATGCTAACATATGGGACAGAAACTTGGAGGTTAACAAATAGGCTCGAGAACAAGTTAAGGACCGCACAAAGAGCGATGGAACGAAAAATGTTAGGCCTAACGTTAAGAGACAGGAAGAGTGGTGTGGATCAGAGAACAAACAGGGATAGCCGATATCCTAGTTGACATTAATTGGAAAAATGGAGCTGGGCCGGCTATGTAATGCGTAGGATGGATAACGGGTGGACCATTAGAGTTACAGAATGAAAATTTGCAACCTGTTACATTAGAGTTACGGTTAGGAAATTTGCCCGCGCAAGTAGGAATCAGCTAGAGCAAGACAGGGGTAATTGGAAATCACAGGGAGTAGACATAAATATAGGCTGATGATGATGATGCCTACAAAACGCGAACCCTTCTCAATTTATTCTCTTTCTTGGTTTTCTTGCGCCGCATGTCACACGGAGACACAAAAGAATGAAACGACACTAACAAAGTTATGAAGGTGTTAGTGTCGCTTATTATGGGGTTACTCCTATAGGTGGGGTTAGCCTAGTTGGCAGACCTGGCTGGCAGGTGCTGCGCCTGAACGTCTCCTTCCTCGGTAAATGTGTCACCATACCTAGGTAAGTCTTGTATATCGCAAATATTAAAGAATAATGGGCGACACACCCTTTAGCACAATCGGTGGTCCTTCCGGAAAGACTAATTGTTCTACTCGGAAACCCTCTTCTTGTCACGGTTCTCCACAAGCTTCCACTTTTCAGCAGAGAAGCACTTGCAGAGCCAGATGAAAGGTTCTATATCGTCCTTTTATTGCAGTCAGTGAGAAATAAGCATGCACGTTATTCCTTTTGTCTTTTCGAATAACGCGCCGCACAAGACGAATATGAACGTAATCGAGTAGGCCCAGTATACGCATTGTTTAATTTCTTCTGGTAATGAGGACTGCAAGTAATTTTTCGATTTATTCTTTGCATTCATTACTCGAGTGGAGGGAATTTTGAAATAAGCTAGTCCTCGTAATAAAACCTTATGTGACGGAATAAACGGGGGCTGTACACCTGTGTACTTAGATTTAGGTGCACGTTAAAGAACCCCAGGTGGTCCAAATTTCCGGAGTCCCCCACTACGGCGTGCCTCATAATCAGAACTGGCTTTTGGCACGTAAAACCCCATAATTTAATTTTTAATTTGTTGTAAGCAGGAAAATAAACAGATCTCCAGGCGCTATTCATTGAGTTAGTTGTTTATAACGACTGATGCTGCTGCTGCCTGACATTTTAACTTCAATAGGTTTTGTTTAACAAAGCGAAAGTCAATGTGCTGCTTGAGGAAATCCCCTCTTCCCTCTCACCGTACAAATTATTTGAACTAATTAGCATCCGGCGTCGACACGAATCAAACATGCCCTTTTACATCACGAGAAGCATCCGGCCGAAGTAAGCTGGGTTGACAGACGCGGAGACCCCGGCTGCTTCAATAATGGGATGATGCCTGGCACTTCCATATAGACGCCGACAGAGAACGCACGCGATTTTGAATTGCTCGTCAGACGCATTTCTGGTGTACATCGATGCAGAGAGGCGTCGCCATTTGCCTTAAGTCCGTCATTCTTTATGAATACTGACTGCATCTGGACATGGCACAGGAAAACAAACAAGAAAAAAACGGGAAAGTTTGCACTCCGTCGCGCAAAGCTTAGGCACAGCGAAACTTACTGGCTGCTACTGCTAGGTCTTACCTTAGTTGCTGCTAGGTCTTAACTTGGTTTAACTTAACTACGCATGTAGGAAGGTATTCTCGAGCGAACATTTTTGGAGGTACCTTCCCTTTCACGACATTTCGCGGGACTAGCACTGGACGCGTGGACGTCTACGAGCGACAGCGCTCCTGGCATGCCACAAACGCAGGCAGGCTAAGTTTGGTACAGTGTCAAGAATCAAGAACGCTGTCGCTTGCCGACGCCGAACGCGTTGGCGGCATTTCGCGTGACTTGCGATGGACGCGTCGGCGCCTGTGAGCGACAGCGTTCCTGACATGCCACAAACGCAGGCTGGCTAACCAAGGTTGGCACAGTGTCAAGGACGCTGCTCCTTGCCGAACGCCAAACTCGTTGGAGGCTAGCCGATCGATATCAATCGGCCAGTTTCGTTGTGTCTTAAACATTTGTAGTTGTAGATGCTGAGCCGTGGTCCCTATCAGGGCTGCAGAAACATGCATCTTTTCTCTTTTCCTGAACCTCAACTCTTGAGCTTTGCGCGGCCTAGTGCAAGCTTTCGCCTTTTTTTGTTCTCCCGGCTCAGCGTGCCGCGGAGAGAAGAGAGGCGGTGGTCGGGAAGGCAAAGGGCTGGTGAGGAGGAGACCGCGTGCCCATGCACTAGATCTCCTCCTCCTTTTCCGGTTTGCAATGGCTACGGCGCGGCAGTTTCTTGGCACGCACCACAAATTACCGCTGGCTTAAACAGCTTCTCTTTTAAAAGAACCTTTGTCAGACAGGTGCGTCGGACACGTGTATAGTGCACCGGTCTGTGCACATGCAGTATTATATGCGTGATAACTGTGCAGAGATTTCATCTACGCATGCGTTAGACGGTTGATGAATAACAAAAAGAGACAGCAAACGACGATGCCAGAAATATTGACACTGTAAATGCAACAGAAAATAATTATAGCGAACGTTTTTTTTAAGTGAAATATGATATTCCCACATTCCCTTTTCTGGAGGAAAATACACGTGCGGTGCATCAAGAATGCACGAAATTTGTGAATCTCCCATACATTGCTTTTATTCGCTCAGTATTACGGCAGCACATCATTCCTCGATAGTTCAATCACGGAGTGCAATAGCAATGGCATAAAGTTCCATCGGGGAATGTGCATTGATATTCGGTTGATATTGGGTTGCTGAGCAGTTATGTAAGTTTTGCTTTTAGCCCAAGAGCAGCGTGTTATTTTGACACCAGTGCTTCAACAGAATGTGGGAACTTCACTTTGAAATCATATTTGATGTTCAAAATTCGCAATCTGACGTCCACCGCCAAACAAATCCGCAGGTCGGCAAAGTATAAATAACATGCTCAGCATCACTCCCAGCTTGCTCATTTAGCTTAGGACTTACCACAGGCTCACTTTAATCAGACACACAGGCGCCTAAAATAAGCCTAAGCCCAGCATGCACAATTACCTTAGGACTTATGACAGATTTACTTCAATGATACACAGATACCCTTAATTAAAACCCAAACGCAACTTAAAACTTCGAACGTCAAGCTGATGTTGAAGGTATTTCCTGGATTTAGAGCCCGGTCTACACGTGATGAAATTACAGTTAGAAACTTCAGCCAAAACAATACCGACGAGCTCCCCTGTGGTCATGTGCTCAGGAAGTTCGAGGGCATATTCTTTCCTAACCCTGGCTTTTCTTGAAAAGCAAGCGGCCACCACAGTCTTCAGCAAAGAATGTCACCCAAATCGCGGTCTCTATTGTCGGCTGAACCAAATGATGTAGTCATACTGTACGTTATAATACAGAACAAATATGAGCCACGTCGCCATTAGTCACTTACTTTTTCTCAGTTTTTCGGCTCCCTCTTCTCTTTCTGCCTTCTCCTTCTAGTCGCTTCATTTCTTGACTTCATTCGATACTTGATTCGAAAGCTTCTGCTCGGTATTCGCACACAATCAGGTGTGGAGGATGCGATGAGGCGGTCGTGAAAAAGTGAGAGGAGGTGTGTGGTGAGGAGGCATGGCGAGGAAATGTCAGTTAAATTTTCAAGCAACTAAATCTGCCGTAGGTAAATATTATCGGAGGTTTCTACATATCTGTGTTGCGTTGCGTTGGGCTATGCGCATAATATTGCATCCATAGCGGAACGTAGTGCGCAACCTAAGTGTATAACATCGCAGTAAACCTATTAGGCTCACACGAATTTCAAAAGCACATTTTGAGCTTGAGATACTTTACAGTGAATGTGCATCCACTAAATTGTGAGGAACGACTCAACACCATGCCAAAATTAAAATTCGAACATTAAAATGCGAACAACGCTTATCCGTACAGTGAAAGGCTAAGAGTATAAAATAAGGCTCGGTGCTTATTGCGGAATGTACACTCGTGGCTGTTTATCGCATAGAAATACACACAATTTAAAGGAATGCTTTTAGAAAAGTTTTAAAGATGATTGAGCCACTTATATTACTACATTAAAGAACGCTGCTAATTGAGCCGTTATTTAGACGGCTCCATTAGCAGTCGACTGACTTGTGCCTCGAACCGAAGGATGCAAACTTCCTCTGCCAAGATATCTCCAAATTAGGCATTGATAAATACTTAGTTTGAGCGAATTGAAGGACGCAGTCCCAATACCTTTAAGAATGTGAGGTACCCTGACCAAGTCAGCCGTTGACACGACGACAGGGTGAAAGAACATCCTCTATTTACGACTCGCCGGAGTATGGTTTGCGAGCATCGAGAGTTTTCTTCGCCAGAGTGGAGCGAACCGCCGGGGTGCCAAAAACATGCCGTAGCTGCTGCTTGAAGTGGGTCCAATCCGAGAAATCAATCTCATGCTCTCGACAGGCATAAACCGCGAACGATATATCCAGGTACCACACTACATCTTTAAGCGACTGGACCACTGTTTGAAGGTCAGGGAAGTTTCTTGTAGGGGTGACGTCTTCCGTTATTCCTTTTTTTTTTGTTAGAACTGTTGGAGATTGGAAAAGTTTGCCATCGAGCATTGTATACATCCCAGAAAATTATGCTTTGTTCCACGCATTGAAATAATTTGTTCATGTACCTAGTTAAGTCTGTAACCTCCCTGCTGTAATACTCTATAGGGCGATGCAGGTAACTAATAAATAAAATAAATAATAAATAGAAACCAGGTGTCGCGATGGCAACGGTAGAAGCGCCAGGCTGCTCGTCCTGCGACATGCTGGCGAACAGTGGGCACCAGCGACGACCTGAACGTAGCTCCAAGAGGTAGACGAGCCGTGCAAAGGACACGGTGCCGAGGAGCACCTCCACCACTTGTGATGTCATAGTGAGGGTTGACTTTTGTTGAGCCCGAGAAAAACAGCGAGGGCCCCGGGTACAGTCCACACTGAAGATGCGTGCACACGTGGTCACGAAGAAAAGCACACGTATGACAATATACAGATGATGAATAAGTGCATAATAAATTCCCACACCATATATAAGCTCATGTGTTTAAGCTGATGATCCATTCTGGTGGGTTGCGGTTCTACCGCAAGGAACGAGGAGAAGTTCTCCAGAATCTACTGAGCAGCATCAACTGTTGCTGCAAAATCCATAGTAAATCCACTCAAATTTGTCCAGCTTTCTAGAAATCGTTCATTTTTCAAGCATTTGAAAAGGCTGCCGCTTGTCATTAGTTTACATTTTCTTTAGAGAGCACATAAATTTTTTAATTGCCTTTTCGTGTCAAATCCATTCAAAAATGATGGACATGCATTCATGTTTTCCTAAATATTGTCAAGAATGGTTCAAGGAATTCGGACATATACCTATTTATTGTGGGCAAATCTGTGCCCGGCAAGTAAATAAATAACTGCAGCTTTCCAAGCAGGGGGTCAAAAAGCCTTGTTTTCTTTTTACTCGAGTGGCGCTTCACTTCCTCTTCTTCTATAGTTCACCGAGAACGGCCACATATGAAGCGAGTGCGTGCGGCGAATGCACGTGCCATAACGTCTTTGTTGTTCTCACCAATACGCCGTTGTCCTCTTGGAGGGCGCACGAGCCTGCGCGCTTTGTTTAAAGATGGTTTCTGTCTTGCGTCATTATTCCCCCTCCAAGAACGCTTCGTCCCGATGCGTAAAGCAGCGAAATTGTTCACAAGCTGTGGTCTTTACTAAAGTGGCATATGGCAGTGAGTAGAGGTGCTTGGTAAGATATTCGCTGCCGGTCATAATATGGCTTCATTCTGACCCCATGCACAGCTTCTGTTTGGCGTCGGCATCGTGATGAGCTCACTTGTTCTTCTGCCGTAACTTCGTAGTTTAAGGGACTAATGCGGTGTAGTACTCGGCAAGGGCCGAAATAACGGCGCAGAAGCTTTTCGGACAGGCCGCGCGTTCGTACGGGCGTCCACACCCATACTCACCTGGTGCATAGTCGACTTCTCTTCGACGCAAGTTGTATCGGTCGGCGTCAATGCGCTGTCTTTGTTGAATGCAGTGTCGCGCAAGCTGACGTGCTTCTTCAGCTCTCTGTGTAAATCGCTGATGTCAGGGTTCTGTTCTGCACTGTCGTTTACCGGCAGCATTGCATCTAAAGGTGTGGTAACTGTTCGGTCAAAAACAAGCTGGAATAGCATCACTTGAGTGGTCTCTTGCAATGTCATATTGTAAACGAATGTTGCATATGGTAGTATCTTGTCCCATGTACGGTGCTCTAAGTCTAAGTAAATTGACAACATATCAGTCAGCGTCCTGTTAAATCGCTCGGTCAACCCATTTTTTTGAGGGTGATAGGCAGTTACTCCACAAGCTTCCTATTTTCAGCAGACAAGCACTTGCAGAACCAGATGAAAGGTTCTATATGATCCCTTTAATAATTTATTATTAAGCATGCGCGTTATCCCTTATGTCTTTTCGAATAACGCGACGCACAAGACAAATATGAACGTAATCGAGTAGGCCCAGTATGCGCTTGTTTAATTTCTTCCGGGAATGAGGACTGCAAGTAATTTTTCAATTTATTCTTTACACTCATTACTCGAGTGGAGTGAATTGAGTGAACTGAGTGGAGTCCACGTAATAAAACCTTATGTGACGGAATAAATGGTGACTGCGTTGTAAGCAGGAAAATAAACAGATCGCCAGGCGCTATTCATTGAGTTAGTTGTTTACAATAACTGATGCTGCTGCCTGGCATCTTAACTTCAATAGGTTTTGTTTAACAAAGCGAAAGTCGACGTGCTTGTTGAGAAAATCCCCTCTTCCCTCTCACCGACTAATTATTTGAACTAATTAGCATCCGGCGTCGACACAAATCAGACGTGCCCTTTTACAACACGAGAGGCATCCGTCCAAAGTAGGCTGGGTTGACAGACGCTGAGACCCCGGCTGCTTCAATGGGATGATACCTGTCACTTCTATATAGACGCCGATAGAGAACGCACGCGATTTTGAATTGCTCATCAGACGCATTACTGGGGCGCATCGATGCAGAGAGGCGTCGCCATTTGCCTTAAGTCCGTCATTCTTTATGAATACTGACAGCATCTGGACATGGCACAGGAAAACAAACAAGAAAAAAACGGGAAAGTTTGCACTCCGTCGCGCAAAGCTTAGGCACAGCGAAACTAACTGGCTGTTACTGTATTACCTTAGTTGCTGCAAGGTCCTAACTTGCTTTAACTTGACTACGCATGTAGGAAGGTATTCTCGAGCGATTATTTTCGGAGGTACCTTCCCTTTCTAGACATTTCGCGTGACTAGCGCTGGACGCGTCGGCGTCTACGAGCGACAGTGCTCCTGGCATGCCACAAACGCAGGCAGGCTAAGTTTGGTACAGTGCCAAGAACGCTGTCGCTTGCCGCCGCCGAACGCGTTGGCAGCATTTCGCGTGACTGGATGGACGCGTCGGCGCCTGCGAGCGACGGCGTTCCTGACATGCCACAAACGCAGGCTAGCTAACCAGGTTGGCACAGTGCCAAGAACGCTGCTGCTTGCCAACGCCGAACTTGTTGGAGGCTAGCCGATCGATACTAAGCATCTACTACAAGACACAGCGAAGCTGGCCGATCGATATCAATCGGCCAGCTTCGCTGTGTCTTGTAGTAGATGCTTAGCCGTGCTCCCTATAAGGGCTGCAGAAACATGCATTTTAACACGAAAGTGTTTTATGCCGGGGTCCACCAAGACTTCACTGACGTATTTCCGTCACGGAAATACGTCAGCTTACAATGTACACGAACATAATACAAAGAAAGAAACCAGAAGAAAAAGTTCCACAAACATGCAAAATCTGGAAATCGAACCCACGACCTCTCGGTCCGCGACGATAGATCGCCGAGCGTTTAACCCATTGCGCCACAAACGCATTTGCAGAGAGCTACACAGACGCGCCTTATATATCTAACACTCCTCCGTGTACCCGCGCTCTTGCTCGGGGCGGTGCCGCCGCCTACGAGCAGAAAAGAGAAGTACTGCATTATGACACTAACGCGCACCGACAGTGAACGCTTCGGTGGTCTCAGCACTACGACGCCTCGATGCCAGCATTCGAAGGGACGCTGGCATCAAGAAGCACTACCAACGCCAGGTGGCGTTCACCGTACTCAGCACAGCGTAGCGTGGCCTCCGCAATTAGCTCTGAAAATGTTTCTGAAGTTGATCGCGGAGGCTGCAATTACGACGCGCTGTACGCGCTGATTTGACTCGGTGACGGTTCAGTTACGTGCTTTGTCTTGCGCGTTGTATTAGTGTGTCAGTTACGTGCTTCGTCTTTCGCGTTGTGCTAGCGTGTGCAGCGTAGTGCAGCTTCCATATGCACGACGGTTGCTCATGGTCATCGACGTTGGTAGTCGTGATGGAGGAGACGTGCCACCAGGCGTCAGCGTGGGTGCATCAACGCCTAAGGGCGCTTTAGCCACAAAACACCAATAGACATTATATATCAATGTGCAATAAACATTACACTACTTCTGTGAAGACACGTTTCACTTTCGTGTTCTATACCGATTCCTATATAAGAGGGATCAACCACATTTTTTTATCTTTTCCTCAACCTCTACTCTTGAGCTTTGCGCGTCCTAGTGCAAGCTTTCGCCTTTTTTTTTTCTCCTGGCTCAGCGCGCCGCGGAGAGAAGAGAGGCGGTTGTCGGGAAGGCAAAGAGCTGGCGAGGAGGAGACCGCGCGCGCATGCACTGGATGATGATGATAAGTGGTTCTTGAGGGAAAGGGAAATGTTGGCGGGGGGTAAGTGGTTCTTGAGGGAAAGGGAAAGGTTGGCGCTGCAGAAGATAGCGCCAACCTTTCCCTTTCCCTCAAGAACCACTTACCCCCCGCCAACATTTCCCTTTCCCTCAAGAACCACTTATCATCATCATCCTCATCTTCCGGTTTGTCATGGCTACGGCGCGGCAGTTTCTTGGCACGCACTACAAATTACGGCTGGCTTAAACAGCTTCGCTCTTAAAAGAACCTTTGTCAGACAGGTGCGTCGGACACGTGTATAGTGCACCGGTCTGTGCACATGCAGTAATCCATGCGTGATAACTATGCAGAGATTGCATCTACGCATGCGTTAGACAGTTGAGGAATAACAAAAAGAGACAGCAAACGACCATGTCAGAAATATTGCCACTGTAACTGCAACAGAAAATAATTATAGGGAACGTTTTTTAAGTGAATTATGGCATTCCCGCATTCCCTTTTTTTCGAGGAAAATACATGGGCGTTTCATCAAGAATTCACAAAACTTGTTAATCAAGGATGCATTGCTTTTATTCGGTCGGTATTGTGGCAGTACATCATTCCTCGATAGTTCAATCACGGAGGGCAATAGCAATGGCATAAAGTTCCATCGGGGAATGTGCATTGATAATCGGTTGATATTAGGTTGCTGAGCAGTTATGCAGGTTTTGCTTTTAGCCCAATTGCAGTGTCTTATTTTTACACCAGTCCTTCAACAGAGTGTGGGAGCTTCACTTTGAAATCATATTTGATGCTCAAAACTCGCAATCTGACGTCCACCACCAAACAAATCCGCAGGTTGCCAAAGTATAAAGAACATGCTCAGCATCACTCCCAGCTTGCTCATTTAGCTTGGGACTTACCACAGGCTCACTTTAATCAGACACACAGGCGCCTAAAATAAGCCTAAGCCCAGCATGCACAATTACCTTAGGGCTTATGACAGATTTACTTCAATGATACACAGATACCCTTAATTAAAACCCAAACGCAACTTAAAACTTCTAAGGTCAAGCTGATGTTAAAGGTATTTCCTGGATTTAGAGCCCGGTCTACACGTGATGAAATTACAATTAGAAACTTCAGCCAAAACAATACCGACGAGCTCCCCTGTGGTCATGTGCTCAGGAAGTTCGAGGGCATATTCTTTCCTAACCCTGGCTTTTCTTGAAAAGCAAGCGGCCACCACAGTCTTCAGCAAAGAATGTCACCCAAATCGCGGTCTCTATTGTCGGCTGAACCAAATTATGTAGTCATACTGTACGTTATAATGCAGAACAAATATGAGCCACGTCGCCATTAGTCACTTACTTTTTCTCAGTTTTTCGGCTCCCTCTTCTCTTTCTGCCTTCTCCTTCTAGTCGCTTCATTTCTTGACTTCATTCGATCATTGATTCGAAAGCTTCTGCTCGGTATTCGCACACAATCAGGTGTGGAGGATGCGATGAGGCGGTCGTGAAAAAGTGAGAGGAGGTGTGTGGTGAGGAGGCATGGCGAGGAAATGTCAGTTAAATTTTCAAGCAACTAAATCTGCCGTAGGTAAATATTATCGGAGGTTTCTACATATCTGTGTTGCGTTGCGTTGGGCTATGCGCATAATATTGCATCCATAGCGGAACGTAGTGCGCAACCTAGTTATTTGCATAACATTGCAGTAAACCTATTAGGCTCACACGAATTTCAAAAGCACATTTTGAGCTTGAGATACTTTACAGTGAATGTGCATCCACTAAATTGTGAGGAACGACTCAACACCATGCCAAAATTAAAATTCGAACATTAAAATGCGAACAACGCTTATCCGTACAGTGAAAGGCTAAGAGTATAAAATAAGGCTCGGTGCTTATTGCGGAATGTACACTCGTGGCTGTTTATCGCATAGAAATACACACAATTTAAAGGAATGCTTTTAGAAAAGTTTTAAAGATGATTGAGCCACTTATATTACTACATAAAAGAACACTGCTAATGGAGCCGCTGTTTAGACGGCTCCATTAGCAGTCCACTGACTTGTGCCTCGAACCGAAGGATGCCAACTTCCTCTGCTAAGATATCTCCAAATTAGGCATTGATAAATACTTAGTTTGAGCGAATTGAAGGACGCAGTCCCAATACCTTTAAGAATGTGAGGTACCCTGACCAAGTCAGCCGTTGACACGACGACAGGGTGAAAGAACATCCTCTATTTACGACTCGCCGGAGTATGGTTTGCGAGCATCGAGAGTTTTCTTCGCCAGAGTGGAGCGAACCGCCGGGGTGCCAAAAAAGTTGTCGCAGTTTCACCTGAAAGGCGAAACATCAATTGCGATAGCAAATTGGTAGAGAGCTATACGGAATAATGATATTAGCTTTATCAGCTGTATAAACTTGGACATGCAGCAGCACCGGCAACACGCAGAACTGTTGTCGACGCCGTCGGCGTTTTGCCCGCGTTCGCTCAAATGCGTGCGGCGTTGGTGACTGTTGCCGGAGCCTCTGATATAAATAGGCACTTGGTGCCGCAGCTAACGTCAACTCCCTTCCTCCCACTCCCCCTCCCCCACGGCCTCTCGCGCATCGGAAGAAGGCGCGTTTGCTCTACATATATGGTGACTGTAAAGGAGGAAAGAGACGCCTACTTCTGCAGCCCTTAAGGGAGCACGGCGCAGAACGCGCGTTTGTTCTCCGCCGTGCGTTCACTCCCCGTGAAAGCGCGCGCCCCTCGCGCCCTTTCACTCGCACATACAGCGTTCGGCGCGCGGCGACGATTTCATCTCCATCGACGTCATACGGGACCTCACGGCGACGGCGACGGCAGAAATCTGCTTTTGAGTGTCCATATAATTGCTATCGCAATAAAACATGCCGTAGCTGCTGCTTGAAGTGGGTCCAATCCAAGAAATCAATCTCATGCTCTCGACAGGCATAAACCGCGAACGATATATCAAGGTACCACACTACGTCTTTAAGCGACTGGACCACTGTTTGAAGGTCAGGGAAGTTTCTTGTAGGGATGACGTCTTCCGTTATTCCTTTTTTTTTTGTTAGAAATGTTGGAGATTGGAAAAGTTTGCCATCGAGCATTGTATACATCACAGAAAATTATGCTTTGTTCCACGCATTGAAATAATTTGTTCATGTACCTAGTTAAGTCTGTAACCTCCCTGCTGTAATACTCTATAGGGCGATGCAGGTAACTAATAAATAAAATAAATAATAAATAGAAACCAGGTGTCGCGATGGCAAGGGTAGAAGCGCCAGGCTGCTCGTCCTACGACATGCTGGCGAACAGTGGGCACCAGCGACGACGTGAACGTAGCTCCAAGAGGTAGACGAGCCGTGCAAAGGACACGGTGCCGAGGAGCACCTCCACCACTTGTGATGTCATAGTGAGGGTCGACTTTTGTTGAGCCCGAGAAAAACAGCGAGGGCCCCGGGTACAGTCCACACTGAAGATGCGTCCGCACACGTGGTCACGAAGAAAAGCACACGTATGACAATATACAGATGATGAAGAAGTGCATAATGAATTCCCACACTATATATAAGCTCATGTGTTTAAGCTGATGATCCATTCTGGTGGGTTGCGGTTCTACCGCAAGGAACGAGGAGAAGTTCTCCAGAATCTACTGAGCAGCATCAACTGTTGCTGCAAAATCCATAGTAAATCCACTCAAGTTTGTCCAGCTTTCTAGAAATCGTTCATTTTTCAAGCATTTGAAAAGGCTGCCGCTTGTCATTAGTTTACATTTTCTTTAGAGAGCACATAAATTTTTTAATTGCCTTTTCGTGTCAAATCCATTCAAAAATGACGGACATGCATTCATGTTTTCCTAAATATTGTCAAGAATGGTTCAAGGAATTCTGACATATACCTATTTATTGTGGGCAAACCTTAACGAGATTAAGTAGCCACTACGGTCAATTTTTAAGGCGTACGTAGGCAGACATTCCGGATGTTCTAGCGCCGTGCAGGCACACTGTACTCCCATATCGCTAACAGCGCTGCCGTTGTCCCGTCACGAGAGCTGACGCGCTTTCGAAAGGCAGACTAGCGAGGAGCCCGTGCTCGGTTTTCCGTCAACCGCGGTTAGCATGGTAGTCACTGATTTGCCTGCTGTGTAACTGCTCTGATCAAGGCTAACGCCAACCGCGGTCACACTGACCACGGTTAGCCGCCTAACTGTCCTTTTGCCTGCTGTGTAACCAGGCTAACCGCGGTCAGCGATGTCCTTAGAGACGCCCTCGTAGCAACGGTATTATGATGGCTAATCAAAGTATTTCCCCCCATGTTTTGTTATTCAAAATGAGGTGCACACAGGTAATCACAAATATCCGTACTATTCTACGTACATAGACTATTTCTCTACATTGTCCCTACATCGGTTCTGACATTTGTCCCATCGCAGCACTAAATCTCAGATGCCCCTGTGGTAGAATTCGTGTGCCTCACCGTCTGTCACAAAAGAGCGCGTAATCCAAGCGCGCGCCGAGGGTCACGCAAGCCAGCAAAAGAACACGCCGGACTCGCGGCAACTTCAACAGAGGGGGAGAGCGCATACGCCTCAATCAACAACGCTAACAACGGCGCCGAAACGTTTGGAAGAGACTCGACGAAGCGATGTTAACCGGAGAGAGAGAGAGAGCACACGCGCGCGCCGAGACACCTTCTCACCCGGCGAGTCGAGAGAGATAACTACAGCGTGAGCGCGCGCCAACAGCATGAGTCATCAACACCCCCCCCCCCCCCCCCCCCCCCGAGATTGCTCCGACAGCGGCGGTCGAAGGTACGAGAAAAGAGTAGAAGCTTCCCAAGCTTTGGCCATGCTACGAGATCACGACACCGATAAGAAGGTTCGAGAACGCCTGTGGAAGCTATATAACCGCCGTGCGAAAATCGTTTAGGGGAATTCAGGAATTCAGGGATTCCAGAGTTGAGTCCGCACCGGTGCAGTGATGTAACGTGAAGACCGAGCGTCTGCGGAAGAAGGGGATTCCCCGGCAAGCTAGTCGACGGGTTCATCGAGCGTCTGCATTCCCGGAAGAAGTTCTTTCTTAGAGATTTGCCCCGAGTCACGCCGAGATCGTCTGACAAGACCAGCACGGTGAATACGATTGGACACTTAGTGTTCCTTTTCATTTTGTACTTTACGTGTTGGACTGTTAGTGCTTGTCGTGAATTATTTTCTTGTGTTTGTTAATACCCATCTGATATGTATTGTGTTGTCTAGCCTAAGTGTGCAAGTGTGTGTAACTGCCTTGTGTGAAGAATATATTTTGTTGTGTTTTGACAAGTCTGGGCTCTGACTCGGTCTTTGGACAGCAACCGGCGTTCGCTGGCGCACCAGAGGGCCCATTCTTAATTGTCATTGCTTTCGTGGGATTATTTTCGGAAGCTAATAAGTCGGCTTTGGAAATTTATCCGGCGTCTGCGCCTCGTTCACCGTGGTCTGTGACACCGTCACACTGCTGTCTTTGCTTCATCGTTGCGCGTGAATCGCTGTCCTGACACCTCACACTTCTCAAAGCGAGATTCTTTTACTCATACGTTGGCTGCATTTCCCTGTGGATTTCGATGCGCGTTCGTCCCTTGCTCCATACAAAACGAACCACACTTCTTTGCTCGTATGCCGTGAACGTGGGAAGCAGAACCGCAATCTTCAACAATTGACAGCAGCGCCGTGCCGCGGAGCTACCGACAGACAAGGCAGGGTTGGTGCAAGGAAGGTCCATCGCTGGTAATGGTTATATTGACTTCGCATTTACAGCCATAATTTGGCTCAAAAAATTGGTGCAAAGAATTTCTGATTCGCCGTCGTGGAATGGCAAACGTACGTGCGGGTGCCTTTTTCAGAAGCATGTCAACGGCGAATTCAGGTTAAGCATACAAACGCCTGGAACGATTCAAAAGAAGCAGTGAGATTTCAAGGCAAATGCTTTCGAAGCTTTAAAATAAAGTTCGTTGCTATATGTGAAATATAATCAATGCACTTATAAAACCAGATATATATCGGCGGTTTAGAGTACTGTAGTTCAAAAAATTATGGGGTAACCTTGTGGCCTTCCTGTTGCTGAAACGAGAGTCCTACAATGGAATCGCTGAAACTTCGGCTCCATTGAGAAGTTTGTGCTTCGCGTGATTAGCGGGGTTATTCACTGACATCCCCTTTGGAAAAGGGTGCGGACATCTTTTCCACGGGCAGAGCTTCTGCACACGTACTCCTAAGCGAAGTATTCCGGTGTGGCGGGCGTGTCGATTTTAGTTTTGGTTTGTCGACCGTCCATAGCTCCTCTGCATGTTTGAAGGCAGACAAAAGATTTTCCAGTAAGGATTAGCGAACCGTATGATGTTACACTTTTCAGTTGTTTCAACCTCAGGTAAAAAAAAAAAAAACTTATCAGGAACATGTCAGCGCAAGAAATAGGCGTGTCGTTCACGATTATGTGGCGTGTCGCACAGCTTTATATTTCGCTTTGTTTCAGTAAAGGTATATCAATTTTGTCAGAGATGCAGCTGATATACTCGCACCATTTGAAACAGTCGCCTGAAGGTGCATTGACCTGATGACAAAGTGAAGAGTTTATCAGTAGAATAATGTTTAAGAAGCTTCAGTTCACATTCTGTTTATTTTTCGTGACGCCTACAGTCAGCAGCACACTATTTTTACGAGACGCTAATGAGAACATGAATGTGAGCTATAACACAAATTTCGACAAGATACCAAATACCGACAAAAGTGAGAGCACGGGGAGAGCGGTCGTGAAAATGAAATAAGCGCCCTTTGCCAAATAGAACGCAAAAAAAGAAGCAAAACACACGGGGTATTTCTGCAGAGGCACTTACTTGTCTGACAACCACAACCATCGGAGCTTGTGCTCGAGTCCGAGCCAAGCTCGCTTATGGCTCCGGATATTGTCGACAATTTCGTCAACCCTTTCACATGATTCGTTTTCGATTCTTTATACATGTGCGCAGCTCCGCCTCTAGTTTTCCTCTTCTTCTTTCTGGGGTTTTACGTGCCAAAACAAGTTCTGATTATGAGGCACGCCGTAGTGAAGGGCTCCGGATTTTTTAGACAACCTGTGGTTCTTTAACGTGCACTACCACCCAAGCACTCAGACATTTTTGCATGCGCCTCCATCGAAATACGGCCGCCGCGGCCGGGATTCGATCCCGCGACCTCGTAATCAGCAGCGCAACGCCTTAGCTGACTGAGCCACCACGGGGAGTTTTCCTCGCTTACTAAGTTATTACCTGCAAGCAAAAGATTTGTACGTCGTAAAACTTAAATGTTGCGTTAGTGGCGGCACCGTACTATTTCACTTGGCTCCAAGTCAAATAGTACGTCTATTGGGTTGAATCCACAGTGATACGGCGGCAACCTTATGACATCATGACCTGCTATTTTGGAGAGGGTGTCAATTTTGTACCCAATATACTTGTGCTTATGCCCATTCGCTAGTACAGAGCAGCTCCGCCTTGGTCAGTATAAGACGGAATGTTCTTGATTCAAAACCACGAGTGAATATCGCCTTTTCTAGTGGATGTAGATGGCACCCATGCTGAACGCTACGATAACTGGCATTGTCGATGACGATAACTCATGCGGGTTCAATGTTCGTCAATAATTCTTCAATAAACCACTTCTCAAAACGGCGCCCATCCAACTCTGAATGGCAATCACCAACACTCTTCTTTGCACGAAAGACGAAGCGCGTGCCATTTACAGAGCCATTCTCGCTGCTTGCGTGGAACAGAAGGAGGCGACAACCCTTGTCTGGTAGATCTCAAAGACCCTTTGTTGTCCCTAGCAGGAAAGGGTCTTACCATGTCACAACATAGATGTCTTCACACACCCTTTCTTTTTTGTGTCCTGCAGTTACCCAGGTCTCGTCTAAGAAGTGCATAGTCCTGTAATGAAAATGGCGCGCACAGTTGGTATTACTCTCCATTCTATAGCGTACACGTTCGTGAAAGTCGGCCGATCCACAAAAATTGGCAGCGTCGCAAGACGCAAATAGCACTGTCAAAGACCCCGGTGAGCGAGGCGCAGACGCCGGACCAAATTCCAAAGCCGAATTATCAGCTTCTGAAAATAATCCCACGAAAGCAAGGACAATTAAAAATGGGCCCTCTGGTGCGCCAGCGAACGCCGGTTGCTGTCCAAAGACCGAGTCAGAGCCCAGAGTTGTCAAAACACAACAAAATATATTCTTCACACAAGACAGTTACACATACACTTGCACACTTAGGCTAGACACAACACAATACAAATCAGATGGGTATTAACAAGCATAAGAAAATAATTCATGACAAGCACTAAGAGTACAACACGTAAAGCACAAAATAAAAAAGGAACGCTAAGTGTCCAATCGTAATCACCAGTGTTGGTCTTGAAGTCGGACGATCTCGGCGTAACTCGGGGCAAATCTCGAAGAAAGAACTTCTTCCGGAAATGCAGACGCTCGATGAACCCGTCGACTAGCTTGCCGGGGAATCCCCTTCTTCCGCAGACGCTCGGTCTTCACGTTACATCACTTCGCCGGTGCGGACTGAACTCCTTGAACTCCGAACTGACGATTCTTCCGCAGGCGTTCTCGAACTTTCCTATCGGAGTCGTGATCTCGTAGCATGGCCAAAGCCTAGGAAGCTTCCAGTGTTTTCGCGTACCTTCGACCGCCGCTGTGGAAGCGTTGAAAAGGGGGGGTGATGACTAATCCCGTTGGCTCACGCTGTAGTTATCTCTTTGGACTCGCCGGGTGAGAAGGTGTCTCGGTGCGCGCGTGTGCTCTCTCTCTCTCCGGTTAACGTCGCTTCGTCGAGGCTCTTCTATAGACGTCCACGCGCCGTTGTTCGCGTTGTTGTTTGAGGCGTATGCGCTCTCCCCCTCTGTTGAAGATGCCGTGAGGCCGGCGTGTTCTTTCGCTGGCTTGCCTGACACGCTCCGCGCGCTTGGATTACGCGCTCTTTTGTGACACTGTCCCCCACTTTAAGAATATTATGCAATAATATTCAAGAAAACACAAAAGAAGCGCGCACAAGAGTCCACCACACACGAGTCCGTAGGTCCATAAATCAGTCCACCACAAGTCACTCTTCACCGCGATACATTCAGACAAACACAAGTAACACAAGTACACTTGGATTACACAATAGCACATCTCTCGCGTAACAGGTACACTTGTACTATACAAAAACACATATCTCTCGTGACAAGGCAAACATTTGAAATATCACATGTGCAACAAGTATACAAAACTATGACATGGTAGTTTACAGAACACAAACAAACATTATGTCCACGATACATAAATAAGCACTCGGCGCACTCAATGAAAACTTTGCACCACAGATAATCGTCAACCATTCTTAAATTTAAATTTCCGGTCCTTGGTTTTTCGATGGAAGGGCTTCGAATTGTGGTTATCAGTCCCGGTCGGTTTATTTTCGGAATCGGGCGTCGGAGGGAGCTGGAAAGACCTTGTCTGAGCCTTTGCTTGAGCTCGGAAGACGGCTGCAGCGTTGTCCTCGTCAGCAGCTGATGGTTCTCCGCGAGCTTCTTCGATCGTCGAGGGTTCGATCTTCGACTCTTCTTCCAAAGGTTTCGGATCGGCTGGGGCGCGAACTCCCTCGATGTTCCCTAAAATTAGGTCGTACAGTGGGCTGTCCATGCAAAGCGCTGTGACATTCCCACTGTAATAGGGGGTCTCGACCTCAATCTTGGCTTCAGAAAGCTTCCTAGTCGTACCATCGATCAGGAAAACTAAACTGGTTTCGCCCGTGAGCTCGTCGTCCTTGACTAAGTCCCTCCGTATGATCATTGTGCTGGTGCCGGTATCTCGTAATACCGTAATTTGTTTTCCTGCCATTTTTCCGGCAAGTACAGGCATTCCTTTTACAAGAAATTCTGGGCGTTGTGTCATCACAGCGTTAACTACCGGAATTCTTTTCCCGTTTCGTAGCTCTACAAAATCTGTCGTTTATGTCTTCTTGATGTTTTGGCAGGACACACATACAGGATGCTTGAGGAATTTCCTTCACTACGTTGCGGCATGTATCTGCTTTGTGCCCCGTTCGCCCACATTTAAAACATTTAACCTCGTTGGGGCGCGTAAAATTGGTCCGACAATTGCTAGCATGGTGGCCCAGTCGGTTACAGAGATAACACCTCGGAACAGGCTTCGGAGGGTTTCTCCTTTCATCGGATGCCGGTTTCTTTGCGTCCCGTGGCTCCTCTTTTTTGATCTTGGAAAGATTGGTGCCTCCCTGTGCTTCCAAAAATTGGTCTGCCAATTCCAACATATCCTGAAGCGATTTAGCTTTCCGTTCTTTCAGATAGAGTGACAGGCTCGGGTGGCAACTGATGAGGAATTGCTCCTTGATCGGAATCTCTCTAAGCGCACCGTACTCCTGTGCAGTCTCTGAAAGTTCGGTCCACCTATCAAAATAGTGGCTGAGCCGCGCGGCGAAGTGCGTGGCGGTCTCGCCATCGGCAGGCTTTCCGGTCCTAAACTTATCTCGGAAACCTTCTACGGTGAACCTAAATCTCTTCAGTAAAGCAGCTTTCACCCTTCCATAATTAGAGGCATCGGTTGGCGTCAGCCTACCGTATACACTAAGTGCTTCTCCACTCAATGCAGTGGCCCATTGATCCTCTGGCCAATTCTGGCTTTTAGCAACTGTCTGAAATCTGTGCAAATAAGCATCCAAGTCATCTTTTCTTACATCGAATGCAACAAGCAGCTTGCTTGGGTTCAGTCGGAAGCTAGTTTCTTCCCTTTCAGTGCTATCGACTCTCGCCTGAGCGGGAGTGTCTATGCGCTGCTGCAAACGAAGTCGATCGAGTTCTAACTCGTGCTGTCTTTCTCTTTCGGCTATTTCAGCTTCTCTCTGTCTCTCCTTCGCCTCTCTTTCTTCTTTTATCTGTCGCTCTTTCGCCTCTCTTTCTTCTTTGGCCCATTCGGCCGCTAGCTTCTTTCTTTCTACAGCTTCTTTTTCCTTCTGACTAACCCACTTCCGTAGTTCAGCTCCGGAAAGACCCATCTTCTCACAAAGGGCAACTAATTTCTCGAGATCCATGATGCCCTTCAAAATCTAGCCGCGTGCAAAAAATATCTGCCTATATTGCAACAATCGAACTGCTCTCTGCACACACGTTAGCAAAACGTGGTGCAACACTCAAAATCGTTTACAATAGCAACGTAAACGACCCTAGGCTTTTTCTCCCTACTATGGACACACAATTTGCACAGAAAGGTCCTGTCGCGGACGCCAGAAATATTGTCACAGACCCCGGTGAACGAGGCGCAGACGCCGGACCAAATTCCAAGGCCGAATTATCAGCTTCCGAAAATAATCCCACGAAAGCAAGGACAATTAAGAATGGGCCCTCTGGTGCGCCAGCGAGCGCCAGTTGCTGTCCAAAGACTGAGTCAGAGCACAGAGTTGTCAAAACACAACAAAATATATTCTTCACACAAGGCAGTTACACAGACACTTGCACACTTAGGCTAGACACAACACAATACAAATCAGATGGGTATTAACAAACACAAGAAAGTAATTCTCGACAAGCACTAAGAGTACAACACGTAAAGCACAAAATAAAAAAAGGAACACTAAGTGTCAAATCGTATTCACCAGTGTTGGTCTTGAAGTCCGACGATCTCGGCGTAACTCGGGGCAAATCTCGAAGAAAGAACTCCTGCCGGAAATGCAGACGCTCGATCAACCCGTAGACTAGCTTGACGGGGAAGCCCCTTCTTCCGCAGAGGCTCGGTCTTCGCGTTACATGTTCGCCGGTGCGGACTGAACTCCTTGAACTCCGAAATGACAATTCTCGCACGGCGGTTATATAGCTTCCGCAGGCGTTCTCGAACTTTCCTATCGGAGTCGTGATCGCGTAGCATGGCCAAAGCCTAGGAAGCTTCTAGTGTTTTCTCGTACCTTCGACCGCCGCTGTGGAAGTGTTGAAAAGGGGGGGGGGGGGTGATGACTCATCCCGTTTGCGCACTCTCACGCTGTAGTTATCTCTTTGGACTGCCGGGGTGAGAAGGTGTCTCGGCGCGCGCGTGTGCTCTCTGTCTCTCTCCGGTTAACGTCGCTTCGTCGATGCTCTTCTATACACGTCCAGGCGCCGTTGTTCGCTTTGTTGTTTGAGGCGTATGCGCTCTCCCCCTCTTTTGAAGTTGCCGTGAGGCCGGCGTGTTCTTTCGCTGGCTTGCGTGACACGCGGCGCGCGCTTGGATTACGCGCTCTTTTGTGACAAGCACACAACACAACACAATAACTTTTTCAGCGTTGTGTTGAAGGCGCCTCGGTTGTGAAGGATACGGTTCTTCTATGACGCTACTACAGCCCCGCCATATTCCACATAATGACACGTAATGAACGAGCGTTTACCATACATTTTTAAGCGAAGTTTTATTGGCTCACAAATTTCTGTGGCGTTGTTGTCACACAAAAACTCACGTGTGGCGCATACCCGCATTGGATATGCTGCTATGAGCCAGGGATATGCGGGTATGAGCGAGGGTCAAGAAAGAAAGAAACAAACAAAGAAAGGACGGGAGAGCAGGTACAGGGTAAGCGGCGCCGGCACCGGATCACGTGACCCGCGTGACCAATAAGGGTCGTTTGGTGTGTCGCAGGGAGTTAAGGGATGGAAAGGGGGCTGCGCGCGCTCCGCCAGGTTTCCTTTGCCTCAGATCAGTTTCGGCAACCGGATGGGAATGCCGATGTGGTGCGTTCCGCCGACACGCAGGCTGCGTTTGAGCAACGGCGCCACGAACTCGCTCGGGAAAGTGCTAGTCGTCAACGTGCCGATTCCAGCGTGAGGGATTCCGAAGCCCACGCGAAACATTAGCGTCGTCTTGCCCTCCAGGCACCCCACAACGGAAATGGTAGCGCCTACTTCAGCGGTCTGACGGCCAGGTTTCAACGCGAGTTTCTTAACCGGAACTTTGGAGCCAGCTGCAGTGCGTATAACTGCTTGTGGTTCGAGCACAACGTGGTACTCGTCAGTGGAATTCGTTCCGAGGAACACCGAAGTAACACATGGCAAGTTTCGCTTACCCCCGTTTCCTCGCCTGGAAAGGGAGGGGCTGATGATTTTAACGCGATAGCATTTATAAGCCCTTGTCGAAGAAAATGTGGCGGAGAAAATCATCCAACCACATCGGCCGCGTAGGCCCTGCACGTGGTGCAAGGATTTTGTGAACAAAAATTGAATTTCGCACAGTGAAATCCGTCAGAAAAATGGTGAAGTACGACTTTACCATTCGGCGTCGATTCACCGCCGGATTGTTTACCAATCGGCGTGAAATTGTAATTTGAATGTACCAGAAAACCTAATTCTGCTACGAGGAAACTCAAACACAAACCCCTTTCCACATTTCTACCAGACCTGCGCGCGCCGGGGCAATAGCAAACAATTAAAAATAGTAAAAAAAGGCACTAGGGCCTTCACATTTAATGTAAGACCGCTGATATTGCCCCTGGAAAAAACGTCTGTCCAGCAATGCATTTCAGTTTAAAAGTGAAACCGACTTTAAGGGGATCGGTGTAAGCTTGGTCTTTGTAAGCTGGCCTTCCCACGTTCGGAGTTGCAGTGAATCTTCGAAGGCTACTTGCCGAATACGAACGATGCGAGGCGAACGGGTCCCGATAAAGCAATCGCGTTCACTTCCTTGTCATGTTGCTCGCTTGAGCGCCCTTGCGATTCAATAATTACAGCCCGCAACGCAAGTGCCATCACAGATATGTGCCATCAAGATATGCGCCATAAAACTCGCCGTAAAAATTGACTGTTCCACTTACTTTTTTACCAATATGCTGTTTTTTACATCGAAGCACAAAAGTAACTGAAACGCCCATGTATTCTTACCCCACTTAGGCAAATAATTTTTCGAAACTGGTGTCATCCTGGAAATTTTTATAGGTGATCTTTCTTTGAAGAAACATCACCTACGCTGTTCACTTATTATTCTGCGTTAATCCTTGTAATTGATTTCGTCTTTGGAGGTATCGCATTAGTGTACAGTAGTACAAATCTAGCCTGTAATACTAATGGCGTGTACATAGGTCCTCCCGAACCTTCAAGGGATTTTTACCGCTTTATTTCGCCTGGGAGACCCCGATACTTCTGTTGGTAATAAATGACTGATTGATTGATTGATTGATTAAGTCATTGAATCATTGGTGGATTGATGTCATTGCTCGTCTGTAGTAGTTATATTTAGTTAAATGTCGTGGTGCAAGCGCGCACGACTATCTGCATAGTGTTGCACGTCCAATAGTGCAGTTTTTTGAGGAATCGAAAACACCAAATTCCACAACGTTTTTTTCTACTTATTTATTTTAATTCTTCTTGCTCTTCTTTCTGCACGTATTTTCCTTCTTTTGGCATATCACGTGCGAATGTTTACATATGTTCTGGCGTTTTCGTGTTTCTGTAGCTGTAGTGTTTGTGTTCGCACTCACCGTGCTTCAAATGTGGCAATAAAAGGTGGTTAGACTGTTATTAGCCCAAGAATATTTCTGAATATGTCACTTATAGTTTGTCGATGAGCAACGCGAGAAAAAGGTGAGAGCAGGAGCTAACGTTTCGACAAGTGGACTTGTCTTTTTTAAGGACACATATGACAAGTCCACTTGTCGAAGCGTTCGCTCCTGCTCTCACTTGTTCTCGTGTTGCTCATCATCTTGAATTTACATCTCCCGCATCCGCCCTGCTTTCCCTGGACTTATATTTGGCGGAAGTGAACTTAACAAAGGATCACACCATTTAGTTTTATCGTAGCTGCTTCTGTCATAAAAAACCACGGGCCTGCTCGGCACACGCCGCACAATCACAGCGTAAGCTGGAGGAGCGGCCCCATAGTAGCTGACATTTCGCCAAAGCGCACTAGAGGGCGTTTGGCGAAGTCTGTGCGCTCTTTTCAAGAGAACGAACTGAACTGTCAGCCTGCCGTCGACACGCCAGTTGCGGCTTATTTCGCTCTCTGCACAGCGGTCTGCTGAGCCCCACGTTGCCTGGATGCAGCCGCGTGCGTAGTTCTGCGAAACGCTTCTTGAGCAGCGCTTCGCACCCTGCGAGGAGGCGCCATAACCTGTACCGAAGAGTAAACACAATGACCGTGACTATGCAGCGCGCATGTAACATACCTAGACATTTACCATCACAGGATGCAAGAGCTACATCTCATGACACAAGGTGGAATACAACGCAACTGCAATGCAAACTTTGCACTTATCGATGTGGCGCGCATCTCACATCGCGTGACAAGTGGCACGATATGTTGCCGCTGCTGCTGCTGATGATAATGATGATGACAAGGATGTATTGGCATCGCATTTGAAACGGGGAGGTAATAAATAGTCACCCGGTCGCTTGATTTATTCAGGTATGCTATACATGTTTTTTTTTATTTCAGAATTTTTGTATACATCTGTTTTTCCTCGTTTTCTTCCGCAAAACTTCTATATCTACCATATACCGCCACCTATTATGCTGCTACTATTGCGTGCCACCTAGTACAATAATAGGCAACCGCAATAAAAAGTGTGCAGGTATCGACGTTACACAGAGTGCATCTCACTTCGCATGAACCCTCGCGGGCCAGGACGCGTGTATGGGCATGTTTCCGCGGCAGCTGGGAAGCGCTGCGGAAACATGGCACTGCTGCTGATGATGCTAATGATTTGGCATCCCCGTCCCATCGAGTGGCACCCCTTTGAAAGGGGGCGGGGAGAAATAGTCACCTAGCCTGCTTTATTATTTGAGGCATGCGTTAGATTTTTTTTTATTCTAGCACTTGTGTATACATCTCCTTAATCTTCGTTTTGTTTCTCAACACTTCTTTATCTACCTTGTGTCACTACCCATGCAAAGTAATTATACGTAGCTAATTAGTGCATTTTCATTATTTAGGGGAATGTCTGTTTCTATTTTTCGGGCTCGTAATTTGCTCCTCTTTGAATAATCCAGTTCAAGGACAGGAATTATGCCATTTGCAACAGGCAATTTTTAAAAATTTCATAAATCTTGCAATGATCCCCGTGTATAGTTGCCTGCTACTTTAGCTTCCCTTGCCTTGATTCTCCGCGTTCATCTTGCCCCAGTGAGGAGTGTAGCATGCCGCTGGCACAATTTTCCTAGCTGACCTTTCTTCTTTACTCGTCAGTTAACCTTTCTGTGCCTGCGATGGTGCATCCGGTCGTTTGATTATTTTCAATGTTTATTTTTTCTGCCACAAAGCTCAATAAAGCACCTACGAGGAAATTATGTTAACCAGAATGCTCTGCATAACATTTCTGGAGCGCTTTCCACAAATTGTGGTGCGACCGAGACTCAGAATGCACAATTATCCTAGTGAAGACGACCGAATCACAAGGCAGGCTAACGGAATGCTCTGGCTGCTGTCCCAGGAATGGCCATCAATTGCGTATACGCCCTGCGAGCGAACCTTCCGTTCAAGCGGCAAAACAGGAAATGGAGTACCTCGGGCACAGCGGGTCACGAACGTGGTGGAAAGGGCAATGAAACACAGCAGTACAGGATGACGAGTTGCAACTGGAAAACTATGCGGGATACTTGCCTTTGTTGGAGATTAACACTTCGTAAGCCCAGTAACTTGGCGCATAGCTTGCCTGCAGCATTCGCGTATATATATTACGGAATTCCCGGTGCTGTCCTAGAGCCCACACTCGGATATGGGATGCTGTCTTGCTAACGCAGATATCCGAAGATTTTCGAAGAAAATGTCGTTCCTGGGAGTTTGCGGCCGATTTCTTTCAGGGTATGGTCATCGGGGCAATAAAATCGTCTGCTCGGTTAGCTCAATATTCCATTTATCGTGGAAGAATTGTTCGCCGCCTCAACACCCAGTTGAAATGGCTTATAACGCTTTAAAGCACAGGTCTGTGTGAAAAAGAAAACATGATATAAAATCAAAGCACTATTAGGGGTCCACAACACCCTAGGAGAGCTCGTAGAAGCGCACATTTTAGGTCAATATCAAAGGCTATCACATACACAAACTGGTCACATGCTTTTGCACCGACTCGGAATCAACCGACCCGGTCATACCACGGCCACGCGCTCTCCTCCCACTGCTGTTAGCAATCACCTGCAGGTTATGCCACTTCCCAAAAACACCCACCCGGAACATAATCGAGCAAGACGCGAAGCTAGAGCCACGGCTCTGCACAAGAGCTACCCTCCTCATACACCGGCACTTTATGTAGACGCGGCCGAATATTCAAACCGGCCGAATCCAAGCCCCCGTGGCAACGGTCAGAACACCGGGAGCGATGGGAGGCTGCTCTGCGCAGCTTGCAACTGGAGAGACAGCTTCAGACAGTGGGCCGGGCCAGAGGGGTCACCGCAGCACAAATGTATCTGGCCATCTAGAGCGGCCCGAGGGCCCATCGTATTTCTGCTCCCTTCCCCCCCCCCCCCTCCCTTAACACAATTCTCTCATGAATCAATAAAGTTTACCCACCCACCACCACAAACACGCACTCCACTCCTTTGTCGAAATGCACTATGTTCAAGCTAACCCTTAACAACATTCTAGAAAACCTGCTTTGCGACAGTTCATGCTTGTTGGACGGACCACATTTGAAATTACGCCGCGTCTTCAAATGCTGCATTCCGGATGCTGCAAGTTGAGCACGCTGCATTTTATCCTCAAGAGACGCCAAGCTCGGGAGCGCGTCACCCGCTGTCCGAAAAAAGTTGTCGCAGTTTCACCTGAAAGGCGAATCATCAATTGCGATAGGAAATTTGTAGAGAGCTATACGGAGTAAAGATAGTAGCTTTATCAGCTGTATAAACTTGGACATGCAGCAGCACCGGCAACACGCAGAACTGTTGTCGACGCCGTCGTCGTTTTGCCCGCGTTCGCATAAAATGCGCGCGGCGTTGGTGACTGTTGCCGGAGCCTCTGATATAAATAGGCACTTGGTGCCGCAGCTAAACGTCGCCTCCTTTCCCTCCCCCTCCCCTCACGGCCTTTCGCGCGTCGGAAGAAGGCGCGTTTGCTCTACATATAGGGTGATTGTAAAGGAGGAAAGAGACGCCTACTTCTGCAGCCCTTTAGGGAGCACGGCGCAGAAGGCGCGTTTGTTCTCCGCCGTGGGTTCACTCCCCGTGAAAGCGCGCGTCCCTCGCGCCCTTTCACTCGCACATACAGCGTTCGGCGGCGCGCGGCGACGATTTCATCTCCATTGACGTCATACGGAACCTCACGGCGACGGCGACGGCGACGCTGACGGCAGAAATCTGCTTTGGAGTGTCCATATAATTGCTATCGCAATAATATACGAATGACTAGTTTATTTGGGCGTTACTAAACAGAATACACAGGCAAAACCACAGTAAGTTTGACATAGCTTTCCTTGTACAACCTATTGCAACAATAAATTAGTGTCGGTTGACATTCCGGCGATGCCTAAACTTGACCTACTCGGATGTGCGTGTTTCGAGCCAATCTTACATGCCTTCCACTGTAGCACTCTTTTATTTTCAGCATCAACAGTGACACAAGGCTTCTCCGTAAACTTTCTTAAAATAAACCATCTAAACTGCGAGCATATCTACATATTTAAAAGCTATGAACTACCTTTCGATACTTCCATCGAACTTCACATGATTCTGAAACGCTTCTCGCATTTTTGCCATTTTAAATCTAAGGGGACTGCCAGTTGAATTAGTACCTTTCACAGCTAGTAAAAACTTCGTAGGCTAGTAGAAACTTTAGAGCGATAACAATAATACGCCTACTGGTGATGAAAATTTATTGGCATTCCCTTTAAACAGAGCGGTGACAAATTATCACCTAGCCTACATGATTTATTCCGCTATGCTATACATGTTTTATTGCGTAAGCAGCTTTTGTGAGTAGCCCAGCAAAATACGTCACGCGAAAAGCGTAATGCATTGTATCTGCACAAAAATGCGTATCTTGCGAATACATTTAATCGTTCCTACAGTGTAAATGTAGTTATTGGTAGCTGCATAAGCGATAAGAAACAATTTCATCCACACCACCAAAAAATTCGCTCTAGTTCCTCAAACCAAGTAGGCCGCCTTTTGGTAGCTGGTTTCCTTTGCCGGTCGTCAACGCCATAACCGAGTCTGTATTGCAAAGAGAGAGAAGAGAGACAACTTTATTCGTCAGAGTGGGGAGCTAGTTCATGGGCTCCTCAGGAAGGCCAGATGGCCGCCAGGCGATGCGTGACGGCGACCTCTTCGGCTCGCTCCACGGCTCGGAGTTGTACGTCCGGACTGGAGCTAAGCAGCACTTCCTCCCACGATGAAGGCAAACTCGCCTCCTCCCGCGCCAAGAGCAGCAACGCGCGACGCGTCCGCAGCGAACGCCAAGCGATCGCTCCGAGAAACGCGCCGGCCGCGTCGCCGGCTGCCGCCGCTCCCTCGGAATGACTTGAAGATCATTCTGCGCCCTAAATCAAATGCAGTTCCAATCCCGCTAAAATCCTCTTCAAGTTCAGCACTTAATGTTGCTCCAGTTCTGCTCAAATCGTGCGCTTGTTTATTATTATTATTCATTTGATTTGTAAACATATACACAGGAAAGAGAAAGCGAGGAGCAAGGCTGACAACTGCCACCTGAAGGAGCACAACGCCTGCCTACTCTAGGGAGCCTACATGCAACGCCGGCGTTGCATGTAGGCTCTCTAGCCTACTCTTAAGAAAGGACGAGACAAACATAGAAAGGAAAGATAAGAAGGAGGGGAGGAAGGAGGAAAGAAAGAGCGAGATGACGAATCTCAAAGAATAAAGTACAACATACAGTAGGGCTTGTCCCTGCAGGTCATGCTACTAAAGAATGTAAAATAAAGGAAATAGTTGCTGGGTTTCAAACGTTCCCCTAAGTTCGTTACTTCTAGAAAAGTAAGGAGAGCGCGATGAGCTTGATCACGTCGAGACGCACAACCACTAGGATATAAACATTCGTCTAGAGTCGTACAGCCGCAGGCCAAGGAGATGATAGTCCCTCACTAGCGATATGCGTTGCGCACTGAAAGCGGGACATTCCAATATCAGGTGCTCAAGTGTCTCGCAGCCACCGCAAGACGTACACGATGAACTGGTCACACGTCCTTTTTATGTTTAGTTCGAATCCAGCGAAAATGCAGCTCCACTTACGTAAAACCTGGGAAAGTGCGAAGCAGTGACGGGCTCATGATGATGATGATGATGATTTATTGGCATCCCCTTTGAAATGGGGCGGCGAGACACAGTCACCTAGCCTGCTTGATTTAATCAGGTATACGATACATGTTCTTTATCTATCATTTTTGAACACCTCTCATTATTCTTTTTCTTTTCAAAATTTTACCTTGTACCGCTACCTATGATTTTAAGAGATAATGTTATATCCATCTTTTCCCAGCTTTTTTTCCCACAAATACTCCAATCGTCTCTTGCTTATCTCTACGGCTGATCTGTTGATGATTCTTGATGTTGATGAACCCATGCGCTTCTGGGAGTTGCACGTTACCTACGATTCTCGCAGGGTGGATCCCGTCGCATTCCATTAGGATGTGCTGAGTGGTCTCTGGATCTTTACTGCAGCATACACATGCACCATCTAGTTCCGAATATTTGCTACGATATGTTACTAGGTTGTGTTGGAAGGTCCAAACCGACACGGTAGAAGGGCTCAGGTGGGACGTCGTTGGGTTGAAGATACCCAGCAGGAAGCGTAGTGGTTTCGTTCGGCGTTGACAGAATATAATACAGTAAGAGGACATTGGAAAAGAAACGAGAAAATTTTCTCCGCACTTCATTTGGGACACAAAAAGTGAGTGCTGTTCGAACGGGGTAGTTACTTATATCTGGGTGTTCTTTTTAATCCACCGGAGTAGCACAAGCTTTTCATCCACGCTTGATCGAAATGTTAACCCATCATAACAATAAGACCAAGTGTTAAAACGAGAAGAGACCATAACTTATCGTAACCGTAATCCTATAATTCAAACTGCTGAAGCTGAAAATGAAGACAAGTTTAAGCAGAATAAACGCTTCATCATGTAGGTACAGTTATGTCGCTCAGTAATTATGGCGCCTTCTCATGATTAGTTCACGAACATTGCAAATAATTTTACCTTTTCTCTTAGCGTACGCGTATATCACGTACAACAACAAAATCTGTTTTCCGAATAACTGCGCTATCCTCGGCTTCAGCTTTCCCTATAGGGAAAATGTCTTTCATAGGGGATAGTGCAGCAACATCAAACCCGTTTCGTGGAAAAATGGGTTGTCCGGTTATTCTATTCACCGTTTATTCGGTTGGTTATGCGGTTAATAGCATTGCGATATTGGAATATTCGGATTGCCGGGTATTTGTTCTTCTGTACTTCTGCCGAAATTTTTTTGTATTGTAATATATGCAGTTATTTTTGCAACCGCTCGTGAAAACCCGATATCTGTTCTAGTTAACCTCCATACCTTTCCTTTTTTAAACACCAAATATTCGTGTCCGAATATTCAAATATCCGGCTAACTGGTTATTAAACCGGATATCCGGAATTTCTGTTTCTTGAGATCCGGATACGCGGTATTCGAGGACAGATTCACTTCTCTCCGATTGAACCGGATAGCCGGTTTTACGGATATTTACAAGTGCTAATATAGGACATAAAACATTGGGTGGTCATGATCGTACGGGATGCCGCAGCTATATGGACGACATGGTTTCTAAAAAGAGCTAACGAATTTTGCTCGATTACGAGGAACACAGCTGTGCATTTTTAGGGCTCCTTTAAAGAACTTAACCTCTTTAAAGGAGGCCTCAAACACTTTTTTAACCTAGTAAGCAAAGGTTGCCAATCTGTAGAAGAAGCTACAGTGAACATGCGGGGCCAATTTTACTGCCAAAGACGTGTTCCAATGCGTAAAAAAATATAAAGAGGCGCAGGGACAAATCGATGACAGACAAAGGAGAGCACAGGTCTGCTTTTCATTTTTTGTACGCGCTGGAACATGTAATTTTTTTCATTCCTACCAGTGCATTCCTCCTCCTTTTAAATATTATTGCATAGCATGCGGCAGGGAAATTACTATGTTGTGCAAAGAAACTGAAAAAAATGGTGCTTATACAGAGACAAAATCCTAGAACTAATACGTATTTACATACCCAAGCTATATTTCCATCACAGTGTGTCAAAACCTTGGTTTCACGGGACCCTTCGTAATTTAAGGAATAACTAAGGCCCGTATTCTGAAACGCTCCTCAACTTAGACCATTTCCTTACCTTACGTGAGGAGCCCTTCATGCCTCCTTACCTCAAGGAGCTCCTTCAGGGCTACAGTGTATTCTAAAAGCTTCCTTCAACGTTCCTTTGGAAAGGGCCGCCTCAGTGAGGTAACGTGCGTATTTCACGAGTCTTGGTTCGAGGGTAGATGTGAAATATTAAATAAACGTTCGCTTTCAAGCTAGAATCAAGCATATGTGTAATATTTTGTTATGCACACCGATAAATGTTGACGTGCGCACTGCTATTTTGCTAGGCAGGTGCACATATTGTTCTGCTTTATTTAACTTTCTGCCTTTGCGGCAGGCAAAAATGTTGGTCTAGCAACATTGGCGACAACCTTTTGACCATTTCTGACCACGCTAACCACTCTTCTCACTGCTTCTGACCACGCTTCTGACCAACGCGTCATTGTTCTGACAAGTTTTGATAGCCGCGTACGCCAGAAACATGCCCGGGAAGCTGTTTTACTGCGACGACGAAAAGGACCTCGTAACAGAGCTTGTACGAAAGTACAAGTGTTCAATCGAGAACAAGAAATCCGATACCGTGTCGCTGACGAGAAAGTTGAAGGCATGGGAAGCTTTGACTGCCGAGTTCAACAGCGCTGAAAATGTGCGGCCGCGCACTGTCGCCCAACTACGGAAGCTATGGGACAACATGAAGCAGCGATGGAAAAAAGAAAAAGCAAAGCAAATAAGGGATGCCATGGCTACAGGTAAGATTGTACTATACTTGAGTTTGTACTTGTGTTCGAGCCGGTGTCTATCGCAGGTGGTGGGCCGCCGCCGGAACCGATGGATGATCGGCTATTGCAGATCGAGGCTGCAGTTCCCCATCTATCGGAACGGGTCAACAACCCCTACGATAGCGACCGACCACCATCAACGCAACCGGGCGATCGCGTGGCCGATAAAATCGCCAGAATGACCCAGAGCAACGCGGAGGACAGTGACGACGGTCAGTGACGACCGGCCTCTACACGCAATATTACAGTGTGTGTTTCTGTGACAATGCTAGGTTTGATAAATCGTTGTGCATAGCTCACCGGTGTATACGGTGTGTCGAGACAGCTACAACGCACCTGCACGTAATGCCGCCGAAGCGTGCATTCAATGCTGTTTAACTTCTACTTATTCAACGACCAGTTATTTCATGCAAATGGTAAAGCCTCGCTTTCACTGATTCCCACAGTGTGTGGGATCTGTTGTCTTCACGGTGTTGAGAAAAAAAAAAGAAAAAAGACATGGGGGGGGGGGGGGGGCAAGCAGAGTGAGGGCAGAAGCACTGTGTCACGTTTGTTTGCATGACACTGCTTATCCATTGTGATGTTAGCATTATCATGCATACAGCTACGCTGAGCTATATATATAGTTGGTAGCACCTTCAGAATGCAAAAAAAAATACACGCACAAATATGCAGTTCTTTCATTCCTTGGTTATTTGTGTGGCCAGTATGTGCATGTTTTATTATGCTGTGAAACCGATACCAAGCAGTGTTATGCATGCGAACAGTAAGATCACTCACCACTTACTGAAATTTCATCTTTCTTAGGCACTGCCTCAAACACGGCGCACCATATCTACATGTAGATAGATGTGGCTGTATAAAAATGTAATTTTGATGTTAACAAAAAAGCCATAGTGCCATAATAATACTCTTAATCCAAACGTATCCATGTTTCTTTATTGTGTAGCTTTGTGCACGTCAGTTTTTCTGGGCTCTTGAATGCACGAGTAATATACAAACCACAATGAGAGCCAAGTGCAAGAGGAAATGTGCAGGGTCCTCTATTTTCTTGTGTATAAGGACCATGAAATAAGACACTACCACATTCTCCGTGGCCTACCGCTTAGTTTATTTGAGTACGATATTTAGCTTCAACTGTAAGCACTTGAGATTGCCAATTAAAGCACAAACAGCGGGCACTGGTATTCAGTCAATTTTTATTTCACAGTGTGACAGAACACTACACAGCAGCATAGATAATTGTCTTTGTATTTTCAACAAATGCATTTTTATTTTTGCAGATCGTACCCTGGAATTAAGCAGCACTGACTATGCGTACATGGATTCTGCAAATGCAAGATCACCGTTACCAGCAGACCCTACTGAGGGCTCATCTGAGCCTGTGCAAGCCACACAGCAAGCCTCTCAGCCGACTCAGTGCACTGCAACCCAGTCAGCGTCGTCGCAAGAAACAGTGGTTAGCCGGCGTGCGCTTTTGCAGCAGACGCTATCCACTGAACTGGACTCCCGGCTGCAAGTGTTGCAGGATGAAAGATGCCAAAGAGCCACAGAGCACAAAGCCAGAATGAGAATGATGGAAGAGGAACATGGATGGAAAAGACAGCAATATGCCGACGAGGAGAAGAAAAGAAGTTATTTGCACAGGATGCAACTGCGGCTTCTGAGGGCTAAACTGAAGGTCTCCTCAATGAAAGCGGAAGTTCTTGCCAAGCAGCTGGCCGGTGATGAGGCAAACTAGCTTAAATAAACAAGTTGTTACAGTATTTCGTGTAATGTTCCATTTGAGCCATTACTCAACAATTACAGATAGGAAACAGGACATACACATTACATAAAACGACGAATGTTTACATGTGCATACATGCATACCAATAGCACACTAGTGGTGTCATCATGTTATAATGTTATGTGGTTTGTTCAGTCTATCTCCCCATTCTGGTGAGCTGCAGTGCTCGAAAAGCGTCTCTCAATGAGCCGCCTTCGCAGCTGGTTGCCACGAGGAGTGTCAGCTGGTGCAGGCCCTGGTTCACTTGCTTCTTCTTCTTCATCGCCATTCAACCACAAATCACGCAATTTAGACGCCACATTGTGAAGTGATGCACATGCTGTTATTATTGCACATGTCCTCTCCTTTTTTGTTTGCAGCTTTGTCTTCAGGCAGCCAAACCGCCTCTTCCAAACTCCAAATGCTCTCTCTATTGAGTTCCTCGTTTTGATTTGGCTCTTGTTGTATCTGCACAAAAGTACACAAAGTTACAGCAGAATTAGTTTAGATAAATCTGTCGGCCTGTTAGACCACAGATGAGCTTAATTATTCGAACTTGCTCTATACAAACAGCTGTCGTACATTCCCATCAAAACTGTATGTTAAGTAGTGCGTTATGGCACTCCATAACGTGCGTGGCAGCTTTTGAGCAACATGTAACAAAGGGCACACTTTCCAGCTGCACTGTTTCATGCACAAAGCACTTTTTTAACTGTATATCCTTTAATTCAAGTGGTGCATGTTCTCTATGACACTCACCATAAGATACATGTACACTGCCAAACTGCACAGAATCAGTAGAAGTGATGAAATTAAATCGGCATCCTGCCTTTTTTCTGCAGCTGTCTAGGGGTTTTTCAGGGGTGGCATGAGGTACGGCGAACAGGCGTATCCCTGGTCTCCCAGAAGCATCCCAGACACACTTCTCTGCTCGTATGATGCCATCACATGACTGTTTTCAAAAATTCGGCTGTCATGAACAGACCCAGGCCAACCTGCAACAACATCAAAGAACTGGAGCTCGGGTCCGGTCACAGCCTGGAACCGCAAAAAAAATTAAATGTAATTTTAGAAATACTGCGTACCTCTGCCCACAATAACACTTCAACACAGAATGAAGAAAACGTTTGTGACATACATTCATCATCATCACCCTATGTTTATGTCCACTGCAGAACGAAGGCCTCTCCCTGTGATATTCAATTACCCCTGTCTTGCGCTAGCTGATTTCAATTTATGCCGACAAATTTCCCAACTTCATCACCCCACCTAGTTTTTTGCCGTCCTCGAGTGTGCTTACCTTCTCTTGTTATCCATTATGTAACTCTAATGGTCCACCGGTTATCCATCTTGTGCATTACATGGCCTGCCCAGCTCCATTTTCTTCTCCTAATGTCAGAATATCGGTTATCCCCTTTTGCTCTCTGATCCACACCACTCTCTTCCTGTCTCTTAACGTTAGGCCTAATACTTTTCTTTCCATCGATCTTTGTGCGGTTAACCTCCAAGTTACTGCCCCATATGTTAGCACCGGTAGAATGCAATGATTGTACACTTTTCTTTTCAACGACAGTGGTAAGCTCCCAGTCGGGATTTGGCAGTGTCTACCGTATGCACTCCAGCCCAATTGTATTAAATTTCCTTCTCATGCTCAGTGACATAAATTACTTCAGCTATAACACGATACACGTTAAAATGACACGAATAATACACGAGAGGAAATTAATACATAGTACAACAAAACAACAAGAAACACTGCAGACGGGCGCTGGCGCGCCCGTCTGCAGTGTTCCTTGTTGTTTGGATCAACTTACCCAGAAAAACGTATTATATCGTTCAAATAAACTTGTGACATACACGATACGCACAGCTACTCATCGTGCAATGGTATTTTAGCTACCTCGACATGTCACTAACGCGCAGAAGTGCGCAGGCGTCAATCAACGAGGTATTTCTTGAAAACAATAAATCAAATGCCCACAACTTACCTGCACATTTATTGAGAACACGCCTTTTCGGTTCCTGTACACTTCTGCAGTGTCTCCTCCGGGACTGATAATTTGTACGTGCGTGCAGTCGATGCAGCCAGTTACACCCGGAAAGCCAGCGATATTAAAAAATCTTGTCTTCACAGACTTGACTTCTCCACTTGTCGGCATGCGCACGTACTTGCGGAACAGTCTCGCGCATATTGCTTGCGTCACCTCCCAGATGCTCCTGCTCACAGATGGCTGCGACACGTTTACGAGGTCCCCAACAACAGTCTGCATCGCGCCGGTTGCGTAAAATCGGAGTGTGATGAGGAGATTCAACACAGGCGGAAGAGGCTCTCCTCTTTTGTCGTCAGTTTTGTTGAGCCGCAGCTCGTTCAGTATCAGCACAACAGACTGCTTGGAGAAGCGATATCGTGACCGAAATTCTTCATCGTTGTATAGTTCCAACGGGTTCAACCGATCTCTCAGGTTTCTCGTTGCAGGTGAAGGATAGCGGTACACCTCACCGTACACGAAATCAGTAGCTCGTAGCGCAAATTCCACAAAATTATCGACATTGCTGGCAGTGAACGAGCCACACACCGCCATTTTTTTTTTCAACTGGCAGCGGCGGCGCGTAGGCCGCGGCACCGAAGCCGCGTAATTGCCGCGGTGCTTCTAGTGCCATCTGTCGGTAAATGAGAGAACTTACAAAGTGCTGCAGAGAAGCGCCCTTTTAGTGCAAGGAGTGAGGCAAGGCGGAACCAAGGTAGCGCCAACGCTACCTTAACTTAAGGGAGCTCCAAGGAAGGCCTCATGTGAGGGCACCTTAGTAAGGAGCGTTCCAGAATATGTTATAAGGCGTCCTCAAGCAGTTGAGGTCACCTCAGTGAGGTAAGGAGCGTTGCAGAATACGGGCCTAAGGGTGGAACGCGATAGTGTTATCGGGCTCCCTTGGCATCACATTTTTCTTTATGAGTAGCCTTCAGTGCAACACACAACGTGGGAAAGCCAGCTTACAAAGACCAAGCTTACACTGATCACTTTAATGTCGGCTTCCTTTTTATACAAAAATGCATTGCGGGGAATACATTTTTACAGGAGCAATTTAAGCTGTCTTATATCAAAATGCGAAGGCCCTAGGACCTCTTTTATTATTTTATTGTTTGCTGTTGCCCCGAGGCGAGCGTGTACAAAATTTAGAAAGGCTCGGTTTTCAACCTTCTCCTCAATGTTGCCTAGACCCAAAGTACAGCCAAACACCATGAAAATTGTAGGACGCTTAAGCTTCGCCTTTAAGAGTGGAACGATTCAAAGATCCCTGGCTGCTTATCAGGCTTTTTTCCGTATATTCAAATCGCAATCCTACGCTATCACGTCTATAGGCTGAGGTTAAGTCGTACTTTACGATTTTATTGCGATAGCAATTATATGGACACTCAAAAGCAGATTTCTGCCGTCGGCGTCGCCGTCGCCGTGAGGTTCCGTATGACGTCAATGGAGATGAAATCGTCGCCGCGCGCCGAACGCTGTATGTGTGAGTGAAAGGGCGCGAGGGGCGCGCGCTTTCACGGGGAGTGAACGCACGGCGGAGAACAAACGCGCGTTCTGCGCTGTGCTCCCTTAAGGGCTGCAGAAGTAGGCGTCTCTTTCCTCCTTTACAATCACCATATATGTAGAGCAAACGTGCCTTCTTCCGACGCGCGAGAGGCCGTGGGGGAGGGGGAGCGAAGGGAGGTGACGTTTAGCTGCGGCATCAAGTGCCTATTTATATCAGAGGCTCCGGCAACCGTCACCAAGTCCGCACGCACTTTGAGCGAACGCGGGCAAAACGCCGACGGTGTCGACAACAGTTCTGCGTGTTGCCGGTGCTGTAGCATGTCCAAGTTTATACAGCTGATAAAGCTAATATCATTACTGCGTATAGCTCTCTACAAATTTGCTATCGCAATTGATGCTTCGCCTTTCAGGTGAAACTGCGACAACTTTTTTTCTGACGGATTTTACTTTGAGAAATTCATTTTTGTTGACTAATGCCTTGCGCCACGCGGAGGCCCTGTGTGGTCGGGGTGGTTCGGGATGATGTGGAGGGTGTGGATGTGGAGGATGTTGTTCGGCATGATTATTTCCGCTAGACGCCGATACTTAAAGACGACGCCGGAGTTTCTGCGACACGGGGCCCTTAACGCTATTCTCGTGAAAATGCCATTAAGCGTCACCGCAACAAAATAGAATGTCGTCACGCAGAGTCATCGCAAGCATAGACGCCCACCGATATCTAATCGCTGATTAGGAAATCGCGAGAACATTCTCCCTAATATTAGTATTGTTATTGCTGAGGAAAATGAAGAATATCCTATGTGTTTCAGCGAGCACATACAATAATGTTTAAAGGTAGCCTGTGGCAGATAGCACAAGTTTGGTTCATGAGCAAGTATACCCGAAGAGGCGGACATTAGCTGCAGAAAAAATTCAAATGCATAATCGAATCGAAGCATTGGCGTTCCAGATAATTTTGTGCTTCAACGCGTAAAGCGACGTTTTGTTAAGAAACTAACTGCAACGCCAATGCATTTCTCTGCAAAGTTCGGCAATTAATATCTCTAAACTGGTGTTATCCCGACAATTCGTTCCAAGTGGAGCCACCTTGCTAACTCCACAGCTACAATTTGTAAATTGCAATATGGGCAATCAGGTAATTAGTTAAAATTTCAATTAGTAAATTTTTGCTAATTATTCGATTACGCAATTCAATTTCTTGTGCAAGTAATGTCCGCCTCTTCGAGTAGACCAGCTCATGAACTAGAATTGTGGTATCTGGCATAGGCAACCTTTAGGAATGTTTGAAAGTGTTTGCTGAAACAGCGTGTATATACAAATCGCGCGTCTGCTATGTTTAAGGCAGAGTTTTTCCTGCCTTCTTTGCTTGCGCCAAAAAATGAGCAGGCCGATAAACATCACGCATTTGTCCTTGATAACTTAGCAGTTGCGTATTCGCTAAACTACTTACATATCTATATGTAGGGATACGCCGTACCGCTAAAATGGCTACCGCAAACTGCGTAATTGATATAGGTGCTTACGTGTTGGTTGTATAATTGGTCATAAACGCTAGCAATACTCACAGTACAAAACTTACAAGGTCTCTTATGTTATCTAGAAGACTTGAAGGCGAAAGTCCAAGTTCTGATGCCTAAATACGGGCAAATGACGTACGCAACGCCCTTAATTCGGTTAGTCATGCCTCTTAATTAGATTAGCCTAATTCGCTTAGCCATGAATCATAATTCTATTGGCTTTAACTCGCTTGAGCCACCCACTTAATTCGCTTTATCATCCATCTTCCTTGCTTACGGGTGTATGAGTGCTTATGGGGATATGAGCCATTGATGATGATAGTTTTCCTACCTTTCGTGTCGTCGACGCGCTTTCGCTCAAGAACTTTGAAGGTCGACTGATGGATGAGGCATATGTCTTTAGCCTTAATAACAGCAGCGATCATTTGATCACATGCGCACCTGTTTGAATCTCCATTCATTGTTACCGCCAAGTTGGGTTCTGCGTTCGGTATATTGTATGGTTCTATGTCAATATAATTTAAGGTTGCGAATGTCCTGTGACTATGCGTTCTAAACATTCCATGATTTAAGTGTATTCAGGCACTAGCAGCAGTTCCAGATAATTACCATTATGAACAATCCTAACGCAAAGGCATTTACACTCATACGGCCTAGTTACGGCTAATTTTGGGCTAATGTTCGTTTAAATAAACAATACGATCGTCTTAAAAGTATCATGAAAAGAAAAATAACAACATGCACATAAGACGCAAAACACCTCGCTTCCTCAGCAATCGATCTCGCGTGTTCAACCACAAGCTGCGTCAGGGAAGAGCCTACAGGAAGCGAAGAAGGAAGGAACAATTAGGACGGGCAGCATGGCGTCTAAAGCAGAAATGTCTCGTAGGATGTCCGTCACTGAAATATTTCATGGCAGTGCTGGGCATTGCGTCGGACATAAATATCACAAAGAATGATTTAGAAACGCAGACGTATACCTCTAAAGGCGCGGATAAAGCGGCGTAAGTGCATCGCATGCTATACTGGCTTGCCGGCAGCATGGTGGCCTACAGTTAAGGCGCAATGAGTATGTTGCGCTGAGTATGCTCGATCGCCAAACGCAAAAGCACTCGCTGACCACGAACTTGTGCGCGTGCGCTGCGGCAACAACTTGAAGCCGCGGTGGAGCGGGCCACGTTCAATGCACCGAACAATACTGGTAGAATATTTCCGGTGATTATGGCATAAGCGTAACGTATGGTACTTCGCCGGACGCTGCCAGGCACGTTGGCAACGTCGGACCATATCCGAGCCCTAAGAATGATGATAGGGTTCCTGTTTTCAGCTGCAGTGTATCAATCACCCAGCGTGCGTTCTTGCTCACCGCCATATAGATAGCGCACCATCTGCCGTCGCCGTGACTCAGCTTCTGCAGGTCTACCGGCCGAGGCAGTCGTGCTGCAGACAGCGGCTGCATGACCGATGTGCCCTGGTAGATTTTAGGAGCCAAGTTCCTTAGGCGCTCACGGTGTCCGTTGTCGCCGTCGTCGTAGTAGCTCCCCGTCGCGCACGCAGCGCGCATACCGACGCTCCGAACCCCCTCTCCGAGCAAGCGCACGACGTCATGCGCAGAACCGTTCACAGAGCGCACGCAGCGCGCATACCGACCACGCGCAGGTGTTGCGCCGGCGCCGCGCCGCTGTCGCTACACTTGGCACTACAGCATAGAAAAAAGAATTTAACAAGAGCGGACACTCCCATAGAGCTCAGCGGCCGAATTGACTGAAGCGCGCCAAGCGGTCGGCATCAATCACTTCCCTTTTCAGTTTTGGGCGCGCGCATTTTCAACGCTAGCTAGCACGCTGGCTGCGCCCCACCCCCTTTTTTATTTTCTGCTCGACCGCGCACGGTCTTAGTGCGGAATTGGTTTATTATTTGGTAAATTGATTGCGAACGATCTTGTCAAGTCCGATCGAATCTGCGCCATGTGCAATTTCTCAAAGTAGACGCAAGACCCCTTGTGAAGTGAGGAAATATTTATTTTGCTCTATATAAAAGCTCGTTCCGCGCTTTTTGTGCGTTCATCCAACGTTGTGACCCCAGGTAAGCAGTAGTTCCCGTATGAAGCTCCACCGGACGGCATTAACTGAAAAAAAGTAAATTACAAGCATGTAGCAGCATGTTACAAGCATGTGTCATTTTGGCTATTATACAGGCATACTGCGTGTACAGGCGAGACGTGCGAAAGCGGTGAATGGGCGGCATTACAAACAAAAGCAATTCGGTTTTACATACATGACGTAGAAAATACCCGACTCATCCCAAACAATACCATAACATATGAAAACATCTGATTTCGAAGCATTCCCCCATTTCCGGGCATTATTTCCTGCACTTTAGCAGTACAAATACACGGGCGACTTCGCGTTTCCAAAACTTCGCCACGGGCGAAGCGACGGACGCAACAGAGGCGCCCAGCTGGATCATGCTAGACGTTCGCAGAATGCCTTCTACTCACTCATGACAAATGCGTGGCTGCAAAGCCTGTTTTCAGTCCTTTAGAAGACGGAATTACAAGTTTCTGATATGTTGCTCGGCGTTATGTTTCACGCGTTCTGCCCGCGCCAGCAACACATTCCCATGTTATCACTCTAGGCAATCGGCCATCGCGTTTTCGACAGGCGTGAGTACCGAAAGAAGGGATATGTTGGTGCGGGGCTACAAAAAAAAAAAAAACGTGACAAACTTGTCCCTATAAGGTTGATTACACGCCAAACTTTGTCACCACGGCCAAGCTGCTTATCGCTAACTGCGTCACAGCGCGTTGTGCGGGCAGCGTACCTCAACAGTACCCCAAAAAGTAGCGAAATTACTTTTCAGCAATGTCTGGCGTCAGAGAAAGCGGCACAAACTTCTCCTAGCAAGATGCACTAGACTACGCACCACGGCCGAGTTGGTTCTGGCTAACTACGTCACAGCGTCCTGTGCGGCCAGTGTGTCTCAACAGTACAGAAATAAGTTGCAATAATCCCCTAGGAAGCGTCGGAACCATGTCCCTGCACAATTCATTAACTGAAATGAACTGCGTCAGGACGGCCGAGCTGTTTTTCGCTAACTGTGTCTTTAGTCTCGGTCCCGTGCCGTAAACCTAATTGCGTCGTAGACTGTCAAACAAAATTTCTCCCCTTGCCGTAGTTCAATAGTGCAGTGGTGTCTTGTCCCAGTGCATAATGAACGCAAGAATACGCCAGGAGCCCAAGAAACCAGGATACATTACAAAACAAAGGAGACGGACGGGTCGCCGCGGGCGAGCGCTCAAACGCCCGCTTCGGGGGAGTGTCTGGCGGATGAGGCATGCATCTGGCGCGTCATTGGCTTGTCGGTAGGTAAAGCAAGAAAAATAAGTCGCAAAGTTTAAGTTAATTTATACGCAAAACGTTTTAGGTTTCGCGGCAAAGAATTTAAAAACTAAATCAATGTCTGTTAACTTAATTTCACTTTCTTTTGTTCGATGCTCGCGGTAGCTAACGTTCGGCATCAATACTATAGCGTGACGTAAGGTGACGTGTTTCCTGTTGCCAGTTTTGGCCGAGTGTCCCCTCTTGTTGAATTTCTTTCTCTATGACTGTAGTATGGAGGAGCGCGAACGTAAGCGCAAACGTCGTGACTCTGATCCTACACTTCGAGAACGAGACGCGGCAGCCCAACGGCAACGCCGCGAATACGCCCGAGCTACGAGCACGAGAAGCAGCAGCACGCCGGCGGTGGCATCATCGCGAACCGAAACGGATATGGGAATGAGTGAACAGCTTACGCTGCCATAATTAACCTCATGGTACCGATACTACGTCAATCCTTGACAATTATACATGCGTGATGCGTACAATCATTGCACTCTACCGATGCTAACATATGGGACAGAAACTTGGAGGTTAACAAATAAGCTCGAGAACAAGTTAAGGACCGCACAAAGAGCGATGGAACGAAAAATGTTAGGCCTAACGTTAAGAGACAGGAAGAGTGGTGTGGATCAGAGAACAAACAGGGATAGCCGATATCCTAGTTGACATTAATTGGAAAAATGGAGCTGGGCCGGCTATGTAATGCGTAGGATGGATAACGGGTGGACCATTAGAGTTACAGAATGAAAATTTGCAACCTGTTACATTAGAGTTACGGTTAGGAAATTTGCCCGCGCAAGTAGGAATCAGCTAGAGCAAGACAGGGGTAATTGGAAATCACAGGGAGTAGACATAAATATAGGCTGATGATGATGATGCCTACAAAACGCGAACCCTTCTCAATTTATTCTCTTTCTTGGTTTTCTTGCGCCGCATGTCACACGGAGACACAAAAGAATGAAACGACACTAACAAAGTTATGAAGGTGTTAGTGTCGCTTATTATGGGGTTACTCCTATAGGTGGGGTTAGCCTAGTTGGCAGACCTGGCTGGCAGGTGCTGCGCCTGAACGTCTCCTTCCTCGGTAAATGTGTCACCATACCTAGGTAAGTCTTGTATATCGCAAATATTAAAGAATAATGGGCGACACACCCTTTAGCACAATCGGTGGTCCTTCCGGAAAGACTAATTGTTCTACTCGGAAACCCTCTTCTTGTCACGGTTCTCCACAAGCTTCCACTTTTCAGCAGAGAAGCACTTGCAGAGCCAGATGAAAGGTTCTATATCGTCCTTTTATTGCAGTCAGTGAGAAATAAGCATGCACGTTATTCCTTTTGTCTTTTCGAATAACGCGCCGCACAAGACGAATATGAACGTAATCGAGTAGGCCCAGTATACGCATTGTTTAATTTCTTCTGGTAATGAGGACTGCAAGTAATTTTTCGATTTATTCTTTGCATTCATTACTCGAGTGGAGGGAATTTTGAAATAAGCTAGTCCTCGTAATAAAACCTTATGTGACGGAATAAACGGGGGCTGTACACCTGTGTACTTAGATTTAGGTGCACGTTAAAGAACCCCAGGTGGTCCAAATTTCCGGAGTCCCCCACTACGGCGTGCCTCATAATCAGAACTGGTTTTGGCACGTAAAACCCCATAATTTAATTTTTAATTTGTTGTAAGCAGGAAAATAAACAGATCTCCAGGCGCTATTCATTGAGTTAGTTGTTTATAACGACTGATGCTGCTGCTGCCTGACATTTTAACTTCAATAGGTTTTGTTTAACAAAGCGAAAGTCAATGTGCTGCTTGAGGAAATCCCCTCTTCCCTCTCACCGACAAATTATTTGAACTAATTAGCATCCGGCGTCGACACGAATCAAACATGCCCTTTTACATCACGAGAAGCATCCGGCCGAAGTAAGCTGGGTTGACAGACGCGGAGACCCCGGCTGCTTCAATAATGGGATGATGCCTGGCACTTCCATATAGACGCCGACAGAGAACGCACGCGATTTTGAATTGCTCGTCAGACGCATTTCTGGTGTACATCGATGCAGAGAGGCGTCGCCATTTGCCTTAAGTCCGTCATTCTTTATGAATACTGACTGCATCTGGACATGGCACAGGAAAACAAACAAGAAAAAAACGGGAAAGTTTGCACTCCGTCGCGCAAAGCTTAGGCACAGCGAAACTTACTGGCTGCTACTGCTAGGTCTTACCTTAGTTGCTGCTAGGTCTTAACTTGGTTTAACTTAACTACGCATGTAGGAAGGTATTCTCGAGCGAACATTTTTGGAGGTACCTTCCCTTTCACGACATTTCGCGGGACTAGCACTGGACGCGTGGACGTCTACGAGCGACAGCGCTCCTGGCATGCCACAAACGCAGGCAGGCTAAGTTTGGTACAGTGTCAAGAATCAAGAACGCTGTCGCTTGCCGACGCCGAACGCGTTGGCGGCATTTCGCGTGACTTGCGATGGACGCGTCGGCGCCTGTGAGCGACAGCGTTCCTGACATGCCACAAACGCAGGCTGGCTAACCAAGGTTGGCACAGTGTCAAGGACGCTGCTCCTTGCCGACGCCGAACTCGTTGGAGGCTAGCCGATCGATATCAATCGGCCAGTTTCGTTGTGTCTTAAACATTTGTAGTTGTAGATGCATAGCCGTGCTCCCTATAAGGGCTGCAGAAACATGCATCTTTTCTCTTTTCCTCAACCTCTACTCTTGAGCTTTGCGCGGCCTAGTGCAAGCTTTCGCCTTTTTTTGTTCTCCTGGCTCAGCGCGCCGCGGAGAGAAGAGAGGCGGTGGTCGGGAAGGCAAAGGGCTGGTGAGGAGGAGACCGCGTGCCCATGCACTAGATCTCCTCCTCCTTTTCCGGTTTGCAATGGCTACGGCGCGGCAGTTTCTTGGCACGCACCACAAATTACCGCTGGCTTAAACAGCTTCTCTTTTAAAAGAACCTTTGTCAGACAGGTGCGTCGGACACGTTGTTTGCAATGGCTAGGAGCGGCAGTTTCTTGGCACGCACCACAAATTACCGCTGGCTTAAACAGTTCTCTTTTAAATACCTTTGTTCAGACAGTGGTCGGGACACCGTGTATAGTGCACAGGTCTGTGCACATGCAGTATTATATGCGTGATACTGTGCAGGAGATTTCATCTACGCATGCGTTAGACGGTTGATGAATAACAAAAAGAGACAGCAAACGACGATGCCAGAAATATTGACACTGTAAATGCAACAGAAAATAATTATAGCGAACGTTTTTTTTAAGTGAAATATGATATTCCCACATTCCCTTTTCTGGAGGAAAATACACGTGCGGTGCATCAAGAATGCACGAAATTTGTGAATCTCCCATACATTGCTTTTATTCGCTCAGTATTACGGCAGCACATCATTCCTCGATAGTTCAATCACGGAGTGCAATAGCAATGGCATAAAGTTCCATCGGGGAATGTGCATTGATATTCGGTTGATACTGGGTTGCTGAGCAGTTGTGTAAGTTTTGCTTTTAGCCCAATTGCAGCGTGTTATTTTTACACCAGTGCTTCAACAGAATGTGGGAACATCACTTTGAAATCATATTTGATGTTCAAAACTCGCAATCTGACGTCCATCACCAAACCATCCGCACGTTGCCAAAGCATAAAGAACATGCTCAGCATCACTCACAGCTCGCTTATTTAGCTTAGGACTTACTACATGTTCACTTTAATCAGACATACAGACGCGTAATTAAAGCCTAATTCCAGCATGCACAATTATCTTAGGGCTTAAGAGAGATTTACTTCAATCATACACAGAAACCCTTAATTAAAGCCCAAACACAACTTAAAACTTCGAACATCAAGCTGATGTTGAAGGTATTTCCTGGATTTGGAGCCTGGTATACACGTCATGAAATTATATTTAGAAACTTCAGCTAAGACAATGCCGACGATCTCCCCAGTGGTTATGTGCTCAGGAAGTTCGAGGGCATATTCTTTCCTAACCCTCGCTTTTCTTGAAAAACAAGCGGCCACCACAGTCTTCAGCAAAGAATGTCACCCACATCGCGGTCTCTATTGTTGGCTGAGCCAAATTATGTAGTCATACTGTACACTATAATGCCGAACAAATATGAACCACGTCGTCATTAGTCACTTCTTCTTTTTTCTCCCTTTTTCCGCTCCCTCTTGTTTTTCTCCTTGAGTGGATTCCATACTTGATTCGAAAGCTTCTGCTCGGTATTCGCACACAATCATTTGTGGGGGATGTGGTGAGGTGGTCAATGGTGAGCCGATCGTGGTGAGGAAATGTCAATGAAATTTTCAAGAAACTAAATCTGCCGTAGGTAAACATTATCGGAGGTTTCCACATATTCGTGTTGCGTTGCGTTGTGCTATGGGCAAAATATTCCGTCCATAGCGGAACGTAGTGCGCAACCAATGTGCATAACATTGCCGTAAACCTATTAGGCTCATACAAATTTCAAAAGCACATTTTCAGCTTGACATTTTATACAGTGAATGTGCATCCACTAAATTGTGAGGAACGACTCAACACCATGCCAAAATTAAAATTCGAACATTAAAATGCGAACAACGCTTATCCGTATAGTGAAAGGCTAAGAGTATAAAATAAGGCTCGGTGCTTATTGCGGAATGTACACTCGTGGCTGTTTATCGCATAGAAATATACACAATTTAAAGGAATGCTTTTAGAAAAGTTTTAAAAAAACCTGAGCCACTTATATTACTACATTAAAGAACGCTGCTAATTGAGCCGTTATTTAGACGGCTCCATTAGCAGTCCAATGATTTTTCCCTCGAACCGAAGGATGCCAACCTCCTCTGCCAAAATGTCTCCAAATTAGGCATTGATTTAAACTTAGTTTGAGTAAATTGAAGGACGCAGTCCCAATACCTTCAATAATGTGAGATACCCTGACCGAGTCAGTTATTGCATCATTGACGCTACGACAGGGTGAAAGAACATCCTCTATTTACAACTCGCCGGAGTGTTGTTTGCGAGCATCGAGACTTTTCTTCGCCAGAGCGGAGCGAAGCGCCGACGTACCAAAAACTTGCCGTAGTTGCTGCTTGAAGTTTGTCCAATCCGAGAAATCAACATGATGCTCTCGACAGGCATAAACCGCGAGCAATATATCTAGGCCTCACACTACATCTCTAAGCGACTGGACCACCGTTTGAAGGTCACGCAAATTTCTTGTATAGGATGACGTCTTCCGTTATTCCTTTTATTTTGTTGGAACTTTTCGAGATTGGAACAGTTTGCCAGTCGAGCATTGTATACATCACAGAAATTGATGCTTTTTTCCACGCATTGAAATAATTTGTTCATGTACCTAGTTAAGTCTGTAACCTCCCTGCTGTAAAGCCCTAAGGGGCGATGCAAGTAACTAATAAATAAAATAAATAATAAATAGAAACCAGGTCTTCGCCATACCCGTCAGCTAGAACGATACATTGCGCAGCTTGGGGAGATCATCCCTCCCATAAGCAGCGTTTACTCTCTCGTAATCGTCCAGCTAGTCCTCGATACTTTCACCGCGAAGACCAGCGAAGAGATGGGGACCACACTGGTAGCCGCTGACGATAAGATAAGCTGCAGCTTGCGGTGTCGGGATGACAACAGTAGAAGCGCCAGGCTGCTCATCCTGCGACATGCTGTCGAACAGCGGGCAACAGCGGTGACTTGAACGAAGCTCCAGGGGGTAAACGAGGCGTGCAGAGGACGGGGTGCCGAGGAGCACCTCCACCACTTGTGATGTCTTAGGGAGGGTCGACCTTTATGGGGCCCGAGGGGCACGGCGAGGGCCACAGGCACAGTCCATACTGATGAAGCGTCCGCACGCATGGTGAAGAAGAAAAGCACACGTATGACAATATGCAGATGATGAATAAGCGCATAATAAATGTCCACACTATATATAAGCTCATGTTTTTAACCCGATGGTCCATTCTGGCGGGTTGCGGTACTACCGCAAAGGACGAGGAGGAGTTCTCCAGAATTTACTGAGCAATATCAACTGTTGCTGCAAAATCCATAATAAATCCACTCAAATTTGTCCATCTTTCTAGAAATCGTTCCTTGTTCAAACATTTGAAAAGGCTACCGTTTGTCATTACTTTGCATTTTCTTTAGAGAGCACACAAGTTTTGTAATCGCATTTTCATATCGAACCCATTAAAAAATGACGGACATGCATTCATGTTTTCCTAAATATCGTCAAGAATGGTTCGAGGAATTCTGAAATATAACTATTTATTCCGGGCTAACTTGTGCCCGGCCACTAAATAAATTACTGCAGCGTTCCAAGCAGGGGGTCAAAAAGCCCTCTTTTCTTTTACCTCGAGTGGCGCTTCACTTCCTCTTCTTCTATAGTTCACCGAGAACGGCCACATATGATGCGAGTGCGTGCGGCAAATGCACTTGCCATTACGTCTTCGTTGTTCTCACCAATACGACGTTGTACTCTTGGAGGGCGCACGAGACTCCGCGCATTGTTTAAAGATTGTTTCTGTCTTGCTTCATTATTCCCCCTCCAAGAACGCATCGTCCCGATGCGTAAAGCGGCGAAATTGTTGACAAGCTATGGTCCTTACTAAAGTGGCATATGACACTGAGTAGAGGTGTTTGATAGAATATTCGCTGCCTGTCATAGTACGGCTTCCTTCTGACAACATGCACAACTTCTGTGCGGCGTCGGAATCGTGATCAGCTCACTTGCCCTTCTGGCGTAACTTCGTAGTTTAAGGGAACAATGCGGCGTATTACTCGGTAAGCGCCGAAATAACGGCGCAGAAGCTTTTCGGACAGGCCGCGCGTTCGTACGCGCGTCCACACCCATACTCTGTCACCTGTTGCATACTCGACTTTTCTTCGCCGCAAGTTGTACCGGTCGGTGTCAATGCACTGTCTTTGTTGAATGCGGTGTCGCGCAAGCGGACGTGCTTCTTCAGCTCTTTCTGTAAAGTCGCTGATGTCAGGGTTCTGTTCTGCACTGTCGTTTACCGGCAGCATTGCATCTAAAAGTGTGGTAACTGTTCGGTCAAAAACAAGCTGGAATGGCGTAACTTGAGCGGTCGCTTGCAATGCCGTTTTGTAAGCGAATGTTACATATGGTAGTATCTTGTCCCATGTACGGTGCTCTAAGTCTACGTAAATGGACAACATGTCAGTCAGCGTCCTGTTCAATCGCTCGGTCAACCCATTTGTCTGAGGGTGATAGGCAGTTGTTTTCTTGTGGCTAGTATGGGGAGTCGGTTGCATAATGAACTGCGTTAAATCCGTTGTGAATGCAGTTCATCGGTCCTTGATAATAACTGCAGGGGCACCATGTCGTAGTACTACGTTGGTGACAAAGAATTCAGCCACTTCAATGGCTGTATAACTGATTAGAGAGGCTGTCTCAGCATATCGGGTTAGGTAATTAGTCGCTACTACAACCCATCGTTTCCCTGATGATGATGCTGGAAATGGACCAAGCAAGTCCATTCCTACTTGTTCGAACGGTGCTTCTGGGGATTCTATTGGTTGAAGGAGGCCCGCGGGTTTTAATGGAGGCGTTTTGCGTCTTTGGCAATCCCGACATGTTCTCACATAATGCTGCACTGAACTCAATAGCTTTGGCCAGTAGTACTTGGCATGAATTCGAGCGAATGTTCTAATCCCTCCAAGGCATCCTGTGGATGGGTCATCGTGACAGGCTTCCAAGATTTGGGATCGCAAGGCTGAAGGAATGACGAGTAGGAATTTCTGTGTGCTGTGCTCTAAATTCCTTTTGTAGAGGACGTTATTTCTCATCACATACGATGATAATCGCCTTTTGAAAACTCGCGGAACATGGACGGGGTGTCCTTCTAGGTGCCTGACGAGTAGAAGCATCCCGGCGTCAGAGTGTTAGTGTTTGGCCATCTCAGGTGTGGTCACGGCTTCAAGAAACGGAAAGTTGTGTCCATCTTCCACAGGAGCAGATTCGACAGGTGCACGTGGCAAGCAATCAGCATCACTGCGCTTGCGACCAGGTCTGTACACGGCCGCTATGTCGTATTCCTGCAGGCTCAGACTCCATATTCGCCGAGAAGGATCCTTCAGGTTTGCAGGCCAGCAAAACGAGTGATGGCCGCTGATTGTTCGGAACGGTATACCGTATAAGTATGGTCGGAATTTTCCTATGGCCCATATTACTGCGAGACATTCTTTGTGAGTTGCTGAGTAGTTAGTTTCAGCCCTCGAAAGAGTGCAGCTATCGTATGTAATCATCCTTTCCTCTCCGTTTTGCCACTGAATGAGGACGGCACCAAGCCCGAAATTGCTTGCGTCCGTGTGGATGTCTGTTTCCGCTTCGTCGTCAAAGTGCGCAAGAACCGGGTGGTCTTGAAGTCGGCGTCGTAGCTCATTGAATGCTTCTTCTTGTTCACTTAGCCTGATGAAAGGTACCTCTTCTTTTGTCAATCGCGCTAGCGGCTCGGCAAACGTCTGTCATAGTGCTAAGAATCGCCAAACGGCCTTTTTATCCGTTGTCCTAGGCAACTTTTCTACTGCTGCGGCCTTCTCAGGGTCAGGACGGATGCCTTAAGAAGTAATCACTTGGCCGAGGGAAAGGAGCTCATGGAAGCCGAAGTAACATTTTGTGGGTTTATCGTCAACCCTACTGAACTAATAGCTTTGAGCACAGTCCGTAGTCGTTCAACATGCTGATCAAAGGTGGTAGATAAAATACGACATCATCAAGATAAACAAGACAGGCCTGCCACTTTAACCCGGAGAGTACAGTGTCCATCATCCGCTGAAATGTTGCAGGTGCGGAACAGAGGCCGAACGGAAGTACCTTGAATTCGTATAGCCCGTCTGGTGTGACGAATGCTGTCTTCTCACGATCTTTTTCGTCCACTTCTATCTGCCAGTATCCGACTTTGAGGTGGAGAGAGGAATAGAATTTCGCATGATGTAGACTATCAAGGGTGTTATCGATCCTCGGAAGTGGATAAGCATTCCGCATCGTGATGACGTTCAACTTTCGGTGATGCACGCAGAAGCGCAAGGTCTGATCCCTTTTCTTTACCAGCACCACAGGCGAAGCCCACGAGCTGGTCGACGGTTGAATTACGTCGTCTCTAAGCACTTCTTCAACTCTCTCCTTCGGTGCCACTCGGTAGGGATGCTGGCAGATTGGCCTCTGTGATGAACGACGGGGCAGCCAGGCTGACAGAAGGGGCAGTGCAGCGAGATGGAGCGGGCCGAACGCCGGCCCACGTCCCGGCATCCCGGTCCTGCACTGCGAACCGGGCGCCGCCCCGGCTTCTACCATCGTCGCGGGTCCTGTTGAGCTGGGTCTCGTCCCCGCTCGCACGACCGCTGCCGTGCTGCCGGGCTCGGGCCACGACCCAGAGCCCTGGTCCTGTTCTCCAAACCGGGCGTCACCCCGGCTTCTGCCACCGTCATGGGTCTTGCTGAGCTGGGCCTCGTCCCGGCTCGCACGACCGCTGCCGTGGTTCCAGGCTCGGGCTACGACCCAGAGCCCTGGTCCTGTTCTCCGAACCGGGCGTCGCCCCGGCTTTCACCCCACGACTGTGCTAGGCTTCGTCCTGGCTTGTAACCCAGAGCTGTGCTGCCGAGCTCGGGCTACGACCCAGAGCTAACGCTCCGGAACCGGGCTACGTCCTGGTGCCACCCTGAACTTCAACCGCCGCCCGTATACCCACCGCCGTCAGAGCCAAGTCCGCCGAGCCGTCGCCACGAGGCCGGACTCCTGTTTAGAATTGTGAGTGCTCGAGCGTGACACTTATCCAGCTTATCTGTATAGTTCGTGTTCCCGTATTCGTCCTATGTGCCGTTCGTGTCATAAATACGTCTCTTTGTGTCTCTGGTTGCTTTGTGTCTCTGGTTGCACGGCAGCACGACCGCTGCCGTGCTGCCGGGCTCGGGCCACGACCCAGAGCCCGGCAGCACGGCAGCGGTCGTGTGAGCGGGGACGAGGCCCAGCTCCGAAAGACCCACGACTGGTGGCAGAAGCCGGGGCGACGCCCGGTTTGGAGAACAGGACCAGGGCTCTGGGTCGTGGCCCGAGCCCGGCAGCACGGCAGCGGTCGTGCGAGCGGGGACGAGGCCCAGCTCAACAGGACCCGCGACGATGGTAGAAGCCGGGGCGGCGCCCGGTTCGCAGTGCAGGACCGGGATGCCGGGACGTGGGCCGGCGTTCGGTCCACTCCATCTCGCTGCACTGCCCGTTCTGTCAGCCTGGCTGCCCCGTCGTTCCAGATGTCTCTCTCCCGGCACGCGCACCGACCACGCGCACCAGCGACGCTCACTCCCGCGCTTTTCGGCCCCGCACGCCGAACACAAGCACAGAAAAGCCCGCGCATTTCAACTCTCGGCCCCGCACACCGAGCACAAACATTAAATTGTCGTCCTCCTACCACACCTCACAGATTTGTCGACAATGATACGGTGTTCGGTGATGAATGTTCTCTGGACTTTGGATGACGTTGAGAAACACGGGGCGAATTCTCGTACAAGGCTTTCTATTTGCTGCGTCTGGGTCGCTGATAGCGCTGCTTCGATGTTGATGGATGCGAGTATGGAGTATACGTTGTCAGGCTTGAGTGATGCAGCCTCGGAAGGGTTCAAATCCATAATCTGGGCATAATCGTTAAGGCGGGCAATGACAGTTCGCTTCGCAACATGCTGGACTTCACTTCCAAAATTATTGAGCAAGACATTCGAACACCCATCAGCAGCCGAACAAGACCTCTGGCCATACAGATCCCTTTTTCGAGTAAGAGCCTATTGTTACTGTCTGCTATTCCTTCATATTCGCTGAATACGTTGCTTCTTACGGCGACAGCTATGCTGGATCTTCTGGGTATTGTAACGCCGTCGGTTATAATCCGGAGCGCATCAAATTACTCTTCACACTCGAATGTCGCGATGGCGTGCTTCGTTGAGAACGACACACAAGATTCCTGCAAGCTGATTACTGCACCGTTCGCCCTAAAAAAGTCCACTCCAATAATTAAATCTCTTGAGCATTCTGACAGGACAATGAAACTAGCGACGTATGTGAAGCTGCGCACTCCAATTCTAGAAGTGCACCTGCCCACCGGGTCGATAATGTGTCCTCCGGCGGTTCGAACTTGCGGTCCTCTCCAAGGAGTCAGCACTTTCTTCAGTCTTCTGGCAAGTTCTTTACTCATAACTGAATAGCCTGCGCACGTGTATACTAAAGCGGTAATTTCGTAGCCGTCTTACTGTCTGCTATTCCTTCATATTCGCTGAATACGTTGCTTCTTACGGCGACAGCTATGCTGGATCTTGGGGGAAGCAATCGGAAGCAACATCACTGTTTCCGCAACTGCTCTCGCGTCTGCCGTTACATTTCGGAATCAGAGCTGGAGGCTCTGTTCTTGCGTCGACAGCGGCCTTACATCCACAGGTCGCCGGTATTAGTTTTCCCGACGCGGGCTTTGGGAACGTCGCCTCGGAGAGCTTGAGGATGGACGCGGGCTCGGTGATCGATACCTCAGCGGCACTGTTGACCGAGGTTGACGTTGCTGTTAAGTGTGAGGGTTTTGGCGCGTTGACAAATACTCCTGCATTTCAAAAGGGCGTTCTCCGTTTCTTGGGCAAGGAGCGTTTACGGAAAAACCCCGAAGCCCCGTTCTGCGGTATTCGCACATCCGGTAGAGATAACCAGCTTCGCCGCAGTGGTAGCACAGTGGGATTCTATCAGGAGTGCGCCATATTGTGTCTTGTAAGACACAGTTGAAGGAAAGGTTGTTAAACTGGACAGAAAAGTCTTTTTTCACTAACTGTAAAAAGGCATAAATTATCAATGAAAATAAGCGTTTTTTGTGTGACTGTGAAGTGCGAAAACTGCACTATGAACCGAAACTAAAAAATGGGGGGTTTCCTTGAACAATATGCACTTTCCAGAAAACCAGATGAACTATCGGGCAGTGATCTGTGAGCACAATATTGATCCTTCAACTTCTTCACCTGTATATAATCATCATCACTGTTAGCGTCATCTTCGAAGAGCGCGTGACTCAGCCGAATAAAGGCGTCGAGACACACTGTGCTGCTGCCTGTCAAAGTGGTGGATGCTGCTTTCGGTCACCTAAACCTCTACGAAGTCGAGTTCACCTGGAGCGTCGATCAGGTCGCCGTTTTCTCCACATGTCCACTGCCATGACCCAAGTGCCGAAACTCGGGTCCTCCGGCATCACCCCCTGCGCCCCCCAAACCAGCTGCCTCCGCATGGACCGTTACCACCCGGCAGCGTGACCCCGCGCGACGAGGTCGGGGACTGGCTGGAGAACTATGACCGAGTGTGTGGGTACAACCACTGGGACGACCCTCGAAAACTTCGCCACGTCGCCTACTATCTGTATGATGTAGCGAAGACGTGGTTCTTAACCATTACAGACGAATGCCCAGTATTTAATCATGGTATGGTCGCGCGTCCTGTGTGTGTATACGTTCTCTGGCGTGGCTGGGACTAGTGTCGGTGCCATCGCTGACCTCGTTGACCTCCATCGCCCTGATCTTGCGAGCAACGTGCTTGGGCATAGTGCTACTGAATCAACATTTATTGTTACTTCAGAGACCAGCTCGCATAGTAACAATGGGGAAAATGGAAATTTAAATGCGAAGCACACTGTTCGTGCAAGATGATAATTCCCTCTTAGTTCCAAAGGCGCATAGATAAGCTGCATGTTTGGGACACGTGAAGCGCCAAGTATTATCAGTACAGTTGATGTTTTCGTAGCGCCAAAACATGCCACCTTTACAGGAAAAGCGCTAACAACCAACGGCCACAAAGGACTAAGTCTTCACGCTAGGCAGCCATAAAAAAACTCTAAACTTTAGCCGGAAATCAGCTAAATTTGCAATACTGATGAAACTCCGTGAAACATTTTTCAGGAAGTGTTGCTGTGTGCGTTGGAGTCAGCCGTCGACTGGCACTCGCAGGCTTGCGAGTCGTGCGAAATAGAGCGGCATTACGGGCCACATAAATATTTCAGCTTCAACTGTACGCTGTCAATGTAGATCTACGTAAGTTCCAGCTAGGCGGAAAAGCTTTGCAATTTTTTTCAACTACCTAATGAAAATTGCCTTCCACATAATATCGGAATATGAGATGCAAACTTATCATATATTGCACCTCTTCAAGTACCATCCCACAACATTAACTTGAGCCTAACTGGCAGCTTCAATGATGGCGCCCATTGGGAAGATGCAATCACAAGATAACCCAGTTTTAAAGGCCAGCAGCATCGCAGCAGTGATAGCGGATCTCTGCAGCTGCCACATTAAGTTTGTTTACGCGACCACTGTGCAATATTAACCAGGCTCGAGTTAGACTGTAACTGACTAGGGTGGTGATTACAGCGCATGACCTGATAAAGCTTATGTAATTCATTCATTATTTATATCAAAGATATTCGATTTGAAATAAATGAAATGAAAATCATCTATATCCGATGCACATCTGGGAATCTATGTGAAGTGAAGCTTTCGTGAAGTAGGTAATCAAATGCTATGAATTTGCCCATTACATTTTTACCACTGTCACACATGAACATTCGGGCAAATGAACGATTTGTGCTCGGCATTAACACCGGCGCGGCACATTTTAGCTTGGCTGGTTAACCACCTGTACTGTGTGCTTGAGCGGTGATTTTTTTTCCTTAGCGCAGGGAGCCTGCCGCTTCATATACTGCAAATGACATTTCTAAAACAGGGCCGAATATAGGTCACATATAGGGTGCTGACTTTTTATGCTGCACCAATTTATTTTTATTTGCTTGTGGCCAGCAGCACCATTCTATCTTTTCGTCTGAAATACTCGATGAGGCGCCATTACTTCCACGGAAAATATAAATGCTTAATTGAATAATCAACATAATTACAGTAATTACATTTTTATTCTTGTTTACGGCACATATTTCAATCTACGGACTCGACCTACGTTCGACCTACGTTTGCAAGAAAAAGCTGGTTTATGTATTGAAGCACAAAATTAGGTGGAACGCCCATGCCGGACACTTCGGAAATTATTATCTCGCGACTGGTGGAGTCCCGAGAATTCGTCCCAAGTGGATGCATGTGCAGCGCGAACTCCCCGGCTACAATTCCTAAAATGATATAGGGCCATGAAGTAATTCCTCATTTCCCTGTTACGATTAGCCCGCTAAAACTAAATGGTTAAAAACTAAAGTAATATTTTTGTTAAATAGGAACTAGTTTACCCGTATCATCCGTCACCCCATGGTCAATCAATCAATCAATCAATCAATCAATCATTTTATTATTATACATTAATACAGTTACAAAGTAATAATAATACAGAAAGTAGGTCTTTACAGAAAGTAGAAAGGTCTTTAACACTGTCGGAATGTCTCCAAAGCACGTCTTTTCTTTCACCTTTTATTACCTTTACCCTTTGCGCAGTATAGGGTAGCCAGCCGGTATTTACACTGGCTAACCTTCTTGTCTTTCTTTTCCTTTCTCTCTCTCTCTCCAAAGCACCTGCCCTTTTATTCCCAAACGGATGTATTTTTAAATATTTCTTAACGTCGTCGTAGAAATATCTTGTATGCCTGCTATATGTTATTCCAGGCAATATATGTAGGTCATGTTTTTACGCTCTTCAGTAACGAGGTTGCGCTACCAGGTCTTACGTTCTTGGCAAAAGTATGTCTCAGAATTTTGATGGCAGGCCGCAAACAAACTTCACGAAACATGGCATTCACAGCGCATACCTTTTATAATAAATATTCTCAGTCAATCAACCCGCATCTCCACCAATTTGTTATAACGATGCGGAACTCACATATAAAGATGTATTTACACTATTTACAAGAGAAGCGACGATACATAAACAAGATGGCTGTCGAGACCGAGTCAACCTCCAAGACAAATCGTCTTCTTCTGGCTGGCGCCACTCTTGGTTGCCCCGTAACAATATTAAAAGGGGAGAAATATATCAGTGCTTAAACCTGAACGCTATGCAATTTTACTGGTGCGGCTCGTCACGGGCGGCGTGGTGGCGTCTGTGCGATGTCATTACAGGCCCTACAAGGCGTGTTAAAGATTGTAAGGCTGCCAGAAATTTTGGCGCACCCGCGTGGAATTACAGCACCGTCCGAGAAGCTCAAGCATAACGCTGAACCTTATTGCGACGACAGTCAGTGCTTCACCCTACGGGTGATAATGCCATTTTTTTAGGGGTGATAAATGTAGGCTTATAAAAATTGTGGTCAAGGCGTTATTGTTTCTCTGGGTTTGGAGCCGTAGCCTTTCAAACGTTATGCGAAGCCTAGGAAATACAAAGCGGGGACCGCTCTAAAGTGGTTCTGTACCGGAATAAGAAAGAATATTAGTGCGCTTACACTGCACATAATAAAGTTGTTTTTTTTTTTGCACTTTGCCTTGCCTCTATACGAAACAGTACTTTCATTGTTGACTTATTTGTCACTACGATGCGCGCTACCTACAGCACATTCATGTATGCTTAATCAGGGCGTGCACCCAGGGGACTGATCAATTTGGCCACTGGTGATTGGCTGAAGTTGTACCATAGGGAAAAAGACTAGCTAGATGCTTCTCTCTCATACCCCAGCCAAGCGAATCAGCACTTGAGCAGTGGGTAAAATGAACATACTGGCATAAGTCCACTAGAAGGACACTTCCAGAATACCCCTCTGCTCCCTATAACGCGCAATATAAAACTAAATGATATAAAAAGCAGTGCAATTCGCAACATTATACACTTCGTGTCCCCACTTACCGGTAGCTCTTCTTGAAGTTCAGGCACACTGGCTTCACATTGTACGGTATTTCGTCAGCGGGAAGACTTGCGTTCAGCCTGCAGGTCCTCGCATTAAAGCAGAGCTTCCTTCGCGAAAATTCCCGGGCTTTCTTGATTGTGGCTGCTGGGTGCTGCTGCTGTCCTGTCAGCAGAACCCAGCACTTAAAATATTTATTACGCGCTGCTAGATGGACATCGGTCCCCAGGGTAGCTCCCCGACACTCTAACCAATAAGACCAAATCGCACCGGCGACTTAAGGTGGTCGCGCGACCATTTGCGACTGGCGACCAAAAAGCGACTGAAGGCGACCGATGTTCAAGCCCGGCTGAGCACGACCTGCAAGTAGCAATCTCGGATATTATCGTTCTCAGTGAGAACGCTAGGAAACTATGAAGTTCGCGCGCACTTCGCTGGCGTTATGTTCTCTTGTCTTGCGTTCCGCGAACAGCCATGGATTTTGATTCGAGCGAAGTGGAAGACGGCGTCCATGAGCTGATATGCTTTGCCGTGGGGTGAGCTGCGGCAGCGCGGAAGCCTCCGAAGAAAAAGCCACGCCGGTAGGTACGCCCGTACCTCCGTTCGCGATAAGTGGCCGGTCACGCGAGTCGCCTCCTGTCGGAACTTCGCGCGCATGACGAGTATTATCGAGAGTAAGTTGCAACTTTAAATGCGAAGCACTTCTTGGCGAACATTTGCTACTTTGACAGTATCTATCTATCTATCTATCTATCTATCTATCTATCTATCTATCTATCTATCTATCTATCTATCTATCTATCTATCTATCTATCTATCTATCTATCTATCTATCTATCTATCTATCTATCTAACGTCTTTGTGCTCTCATGGTCGTTTCGTTAATTTGGAATGTACCAAAATTGGCATACTATCACAAGAGTATATTGCGAACATAAATCATATCTCATGAGATGAATGTCATGACATGCGTGTCATGTAGGTCATGAAACAGCCGCCTACATCTTGATGCTCTCATGGTTGTTTCGTTACATTAGTAGGTACCAAAATTGGCATAGTATGACAGGAGTATATTACGAATATAAGTGATAGGTCATGACATAAGTGTCATGAAATGCGTGTCATGTAGGTCATGGCAATTTCCCAGCGAAAAAGATTAACACTCAAAAGCCACTGGAATGGGTTCGTACGTGGGCGCGAAGGGAAGGAAACACTATGGATGATCGTAGAAATCATAGTAATGAGCATGACTGAGCAGAAATGACAATGACTTAGCGAAAGAACATTAACACTCAAAAACCACTGAAATGGGTTCGTACGTGGGTACCAAGTGAAGGAAACACTAAAGGATGATGATAGAAGTGATAATCGTTGGTATGACTCATCAAAAATGACAGTGACTCAGCTAAAGAAGATTATTACTCAAAAACCACTGAAATGGGTTCGAGCGTGTACACTAACTGGAGGAAACACTAAATGAAGGTGGTTGAAGGTGTAGTCATGATCATGACTCAGCAAGAATGAAAATGACTCAGCAAAAATGATTAACACTGAAAAACCAATGAAATGGGTTCGGATGTGGTACTAAGTGAAGGTAAAAAGGTAAAGGTTGATGTTCAAAGTCATAGTCATGAGCATGACTAAGGCTTTCGCCTTAAAGTCTCTTCATCATCATCATCTTCATTGGCCTATATTTATGTCCTCTGCAGGAAGAAGGTCTCTCCCTGTAAGGTCTCTTAGGTGTGGCTAAAGGGACTCCTGAAGAGTGATGACATGAATGTCTTGATATGTGTGCCATGTAGGTCATGAAAGAGTCATATATGTCTTGGCGCTCTCATGTTCGTTTCGTTAACTTGGTAGGCTCCCCGCACACTGCTTCCCAGAGGGCGTGGGATCTACCAGTTTTTTTAGTTTGCGTCACGTGGGAATCGGTGCATAAATTTAAATCGAAGCTGTTAGCCTCCAGTTTGTCGGGATTTTTTGTGGCGTGCGCCCCAAAGGACGGCAGATGGAAAAAAGCGTCCTTTGTTTGTTGTGCTTTCGTTTGCTGCTGCTTAGCTTCCGGCGAATGCCACCCTGTAGATTAGACACGTTGCTGGAACTGCTGCATCCCAGAATCACAAGGAAATACACCAATTGCAGCCTGTAGTCTGCCACTGTGGCGTGGACCTTGCATTTGGCGCGACGCAGGAAGACCCCGGGTGAAAATACATTCAATACCACTCTTGGCGCGGCGCTCATTGGTTTAGCAGTTTTGAGACCACGGTCGCGCGACTGAAAAATCGCGCGGCGAGCAACTGGCACAAAATAGTTGCTTTTCGAGAAAAGCGACCATTTTTTTACCATTTGCGACTGGTCGCGCGACCGCCGTCAGTCGCCAGTGTGGATGAGCCTTTAAGCCGCAATCGTTCGTGCAGCTTTATCGTGGCAACGCAAAGTAGCTCCTTGAAATGATCGCGGCTTGTGTCACATTGCGTGTCACATGCGCTCGCGCCAGTTTCCTTTATGTCAAATACAGGGTAATAAAATGAGCAAATTTATAGCATTTGAATTACCGCATCATATAAATTACAAGATTTGCGTTGCTTGTGCATAATAATTAACATACTAGAATATAAAGACATATCTTCGAAACACATCACATGGCATTTCGCGTATAGACAGTCAAACACAACACAAGTGCTAAGCAATTATGGGCGAAAATAATGAAGCACTATGCAACGAACCATTGGAACACAGTAAAATAAAGAACAATGAAGGAACTCTCATTCAACAAATAAAGGTGAATGACACTTGTTACAAGCATAAGCTTGCCGTAACATGGAGGAAATAACCGTTAACCATACTTTACAATCAAGCACTTCATGAACAGCAACTCTAATCATATAACTCATAGAGGAAATATTGCCTGGACGGGCTGTCCACAAGATCGGTGTAGAGAATGTTTGCAGGCCCCCTGCTGCACTCGGAAAAAAATGAATAGCTGAAATTATCGCTACAATGTTTGTATTCTTTAAGGTGTTAGGTACGTTTAGCTCGAGTACTTCTTGTGGTAAACGAGAATAAGTAGCCACTACTGTCAATTTGTAAGGCGTACTTAGGCAGATATTCCGGATGTTCTAGTGCCGTGCAGGCACACTGTACTCCGATATTGCTATCAGCGATGCCGTTGTCCCGTCAGGAGAGCTGACGCGCTTTCGAAAGGCAGACTGCGAGGATCCCATGCTCGGTTTTCCGTCAACCGCGGTTAGCATGGTAGTCACTGATTTGCCTGCTGTGTAACTGCTCTGATCAAGGCTAACGGCAACCGCGGTCACACTGACCACGGTTAGCCGCCTAACTGTCCTTTTGCCTGCTGTGTAACCATGCTAACCCCAGTCAGCGATGTCCTTATAGACGCCCTCGTAACAACGGTATTGTGATTACGAATCATAAAGTATTTCCTCCCATGTTTTATTATTCAAAATAAGGTACATACTGGTAATCACAAGTATACGTACTATTCTACGTACATACACTATTTTTCCGCATTGTTCCTACACCGGTTCTGACATTTGTCCCATCGCAACACTAAATCTCAGATGCCCCTGTGGTAGAATTCGTGTGGCTCACCGTCACACTGCTGTCTTGGCTTCATCGTAGCACGTGAATTGCTGTCCTGCCACGTCACACTTCTCAAGGCAAGACACCTTTACCCATAGGTGGGCTTTATTTCCTTGTAGATTTCGATGCGCGTTCGTCCCTTGCTCCCTACAAAACGAGCCACACTCCGTTGCTCGTATGCCGTGGACGTGTGAAGCAGAACCGCAATCTTCAACAATTGACAGCAGCGCCGTGCCGCGGAGCTACCGGCAGATAAGGCAGGGTCGGTCCAAGGAAGGTCCATCGCTGGGATGTGGTTATATTGACTTCGTATTTACAGCCATAATTAGGCTCAAAAAATTGGGGCAAAGAATTTCTGATTCGCCGTCGTGGAATGGCAAACGTACGTGCGGGTGCCTTTTCAGAAGCATGTCAACGGCGAATTCAGGTTGAGCATACAAACGCCTGTAACGATTAAAAATAAGCAGTGAGATTTCAAGGCAAATGCTTTAGAAGCTTTAAAATAAAGTTCGTTGCTACATGTGAAATATAATCAATGGACTTCTAAAACCACATATATATCGGCGGTTTAGAGTACTGCAGTTGCCTGCCTTGTGGCCTTCCTGTTGCTGAAACGAGAGTCCTACAATGGAATAGCTAAACGTTCGGCTCCATTGACAAGTGAGAATTGCAAGGTCAATCCACACAGGTCGCGAACCTTCGAGCGAAAAAGCGGTTCAGAACGAATTGTCACCAACATCAGCAAGGGTGGTTATGGGAGCAGCGATTGAAGCACGACTGTGTTTGGAGGGAACAAACATTGGAAAGAAAAAAAAGCCCTTCATAATTAAAGAGAGACACAGTTAGACTCATTCAACGAAAATAAAATTCCTAATCAATTTTATATAAGCATGGCGAGAAAAGAAGAGACAACTTTATTTTATTTGATCATTATCAATAAATACCTTTTTGCAGCGTCCACCCTAAGAGCGCCCATCGATAGCGGCGGGCGTTTACGCCGCTATCACTTGCAATGCAATGCAGCTCTTGAAGTGGGCAGAAAGGCGCGCTCGTAAAGTTCACATGTAACAATACGCCCCCCTCACATGTTGTGTTCTTTTACTTGTCGACGTTTGTATAAATTTGGTGATGCGGGTAGTTTCGTTGTTTCTTAACCTGTCCAGTCAAAACCAGTGAGTTGCGACCGCCAGATAATTGTTTAATTTAGTTGTTTTCGTGCGACAGCGCTGGTCGACGGGCTTGGCGTCCGACGAGAGGACCAGCACTCTACGCCCAAAGCGTTCGTCGGCCTCCAAAGAAAGTATGTTCTGTGCAGGGATGCGATTTCTACACCCGTACGGCAGGGCTTTTCTTGCATCGCTTTCCGCTCTGAAAGATGGGAACGCCCATCAAGTCGAATGGCGGAGCATTTGAACATACAGCTGTAATGGCAATCCTCCGAAACAAATTTCGCGCCTTTGAGAACAAAATGACGTCACTTCTGTTTTTAACAGATAAGACGTCACATTATTTTTTCTTCCGCCGGAAGTGTTCCCTCCTCACACAGGTGGCGCTAAGCCCCATCAACCGCCGATGAACCGCTATGTTTTGAACGTATGGGCTTCTATGGAAGCTTCGCTACCAGGTATATTTACCTTGCCAATTCTGCATGATAGTTATGATTACTCACTCACATCCCCTTTGGAAAAGGGTGCGCACTCTTTTCCTAGCAATGATGGGAAGGCTACGCGGGCAGAGCTTCTGCACATGTACTCCTAAGCTAAGTATTCTGGTGTGGCGGGCGTTTCGATTTTAGTTTTGGTTTGTCGACCGTCCATAGCTCCTCTGCATGTTTGAAGGCAGACAAAAGATTTTCCAGTAAGGATTAGTGAACCGGATGATGTTACCCTTTTCAGTTGTTTCGACCTGAGGTAAAAAAAAAAAACTTATGAGGAACATCTTAGCGCAAGATACAGGGATGTCGTTCATGATTATGTGGCGTGTCCCACAGCTTTACATTTCGCTTTGTTTCAGTAAAGGTGTATCATTTTTGTCAGAGAGACAGCTGATATACTCTCGCCATTTGAAATAGTCGCCTGAAGGTACATTGACGTGATGACAAAATGAAGAGTTTATCAGTAGAATAATGTTTAAGAAGCTTCAGTTCACGTTCTGTTTATTTTTCGTGACGCCTACAGTCAGCAGCACACTATTTTTACGAGACGCTAATGAGAACATGAATGTGAGCTATAACACAAATTTCGACAAGATACCAAATACCCATCCGCAGGATATCTACAAACTCTTCGGGAAACTTATAGCATCGTAACACCTCAAATAAGTACAGGTGTTCTAAGTGGTCGAACGCTTTGGCTTGGTCTAAACTTACCAATACTCCTGAAGCTTCACGCGCTGTTGTGTATTGTATGATATCACGTGTTAAGTGGAGAGATGAAAATATACTCCGACCAGGCACGGAACATGTTTGATGCACACTGACTATTTTAGGCAATAATACCTTCATGCGATTTACAAGAAGGGTTTTGAATATCTTATAGTCTGTGTTGAGCAGCGTTATGGGCCTCCAGGATGAGGGTTCGGCAAGGTTGGAGTCTGGCTTTGGCAAGCGTATCACGCGGCCCCGATTAAACGATTTAGGAATACCTTCCCGTGCAAGAATTCCGCTAAGAAGAGATACCAAGGCCGTGCTTACTTCTGGCCAGCAGGACCGGTAAAATTCGACTGGTAAGCCATCTGTACCGGGTGTTGATCCACGGTTCATAGATCGGATAACATCAAAAACTTCTTGCGAATTTGTTGGAGACAATAAATTCTTGCCTTCTGTGTAGTCCACGTGGGGTAGATTATTACAAAAATCATATATTTCTTCACCTAAAAGTTGGGCATTGTAAATATTTTCCGATACGAATGCGTCTGAGAACCAGTTCCAAAATATTCTTTCGATATCTGGTCTCGCACCGCTCTCTGTGCCATCCTCTATTACAACCTTTTCAATATATGAGCTGCCATTTTGCCTCCTGCTGGACGTACGAGCCAGCCGCAGTACCTCAGGATCAGAAATTGGCCTGTTTGTCATCCACGCCTTTGCAGAGGTACGAGAGTACCAGCTCATAAGCCTACGGTATCGTTCACGCTGGTGATCTAGGTACTCGTACATTAGCTGTGTTTGGGTGCCACCATCTCGTACTATTCTTATCCTTCTCAGGCACTCACAAAGCTGCTCAGTCTCTTTTCTTTTGCGTTTCCTGCTAGCTGCTGTGCATGCCGACCTCCAGATTTCCTTTAAAGTATCCCACGCTTTCACATTACATTCATAATCACTTACTGATGTAACGCGATAGCATTTAGAAGCCCTTGTCGAAGAAAATATGGTAGAGAAAATCGTCCAACCACATCGACCGCGCCAGCCCTCCACGTGGTGCAAGGGTTTTGTGAACAAAAATTGAATTTCCCACAGTGAAATCCGTCAGAAAAATGGTAAAGTACGACTTTACCATTCGGCGTCGGATTCACCGCCGGATTGTTTACCAATCGGCGTCAAATTGTAATTTGAATGTACCAGAAAACCTAATTCTGCTACGAGGAAACTCAAACACAAACCCCTTTTCCAGCATTTCTACCAGACCTGCGCGCGCCGGGGCAATAGCAAACAATTAAAAATAATAAAAAAAGGCGCTAGGGCCTTCACATTTTAATGTAATACCACTGATATTGCCCCTGGAAAAACGTCTGTCCAGCAATGCATTTTAGTTTAAAAGTGAAACCGACTTTAAGGGATCGGTGTAAGCTTGATCTTTGTAAGCTGGCCTTCCCACGTTCGGAGTTGCAGTGAATCTTCGAAGGCTACTTGCCGAATACGAACGACGCGAGGCGAACGGGTTCCGATAACGCAATCGCGTTAAATCTTAAAGCGCCCCTAAACCACCTCAGATATTTTTTAACATGTGAAGTAAACACGCGCATCGAGTTCAGAATACCGTCGCGATGGCAAACGCGGCAACGCTACGCGCCGCGGGCGCACCACAAAAAAAAAAAAAAAAAAAAAAAAATGCCATCCTTCTCTCCTGGCCCTTCCGGTATCCCCAGCGGTCGTCACGATGTCAGCAGGGTGAACCTGGTGATGTCAGCGTCGGGGACGATGCCCGTTGGTCGAACAAGAACCTACGACTTCCGGTTTGTCTGCTAACAGGTGCGCGCGCTCCCTGGTCTTCCTTGTCATGTTGCTCGCTTGTGCGCCCTTGCGAATCAATAATTACAGCCCGCAACACAAGTGCCATCAAAGATATGCGCCATCAAAATATGCGCCATCGAACTCGCCGTAAAAATTCACTGTTGTTCCACTTACTTTTTTACCAAAATGCTGTTCTTTTTTTACATCGAAGCACAAAAGTAACTGGAACGCCCATGTATTTTGTACCCCACTTTGGCAAAATTTTTTCGAAACTGGTGTCATCCTGGAAATTTATATAGGTGATCTTTCTTTGAAGAAAGATCACCTACGCTGTTCACTTATTATTCTGTCGTAATACTTGTAAAGGATTTCGTCTTCGGAGGTATCGCATTAGTGTACAGTAGTACAAATCTAGCCTGTAAAATTACTGCCGTGTACATAGGTACTCCGGAACCTTCAAGGGATTTTTCCCGCGTTATTTCGCCTGGGAGACCCCGATACTTCTGTTGGTAATAAATGACTGATTGATTGATTGATTAAGTAATTGAATCATTGCTGGATTGCTGTCATTGCTCGTCTGTAGTAGTTATATTTAGTTAAATGTCGGGGTGCAAGCGTGCACGACTATCTGCATAATGTTGCACGTTGCATAATGTTGCAGTTTTTTGAGGAATCGAGAATACCAAATTGTTGTCAAATTCCACAACGTTTTTTTCCTACTTATTTATTGTAATTGTTGTTGCTCTTCTTCCTGCACGTATTTTCCTTCTTCTTTTGGCATATCACGTGCGAATGTTTATGTATGTTCTGGCGTTTTCGTGTTTCTGTAGCTCTAGTGTTTGTGTTCGCAATCACCATGCTTCAAACGTGGCAATAAAAGGTGGTTAGACTGTTATTAGCCCAAGAACATTTCTAAATATGTCACTTATAGTTTGTCGATGAGCAACGCGAGAACAAGGTGAGAGCAGGAGCTAACGTTTCGACAAGTGGACTTGTCTTTGTCAAGGACACATATGACAAGTCCACTTGTCGAAGCGTTGGCTCCTGCTCTCACCTTGTTCTCGTGTTGCTCATCGTCTTGAATTTACATCTCCCGCACTCCCCCTGTTTACCCTGGACTTATATTTTGTGGAAGTGAACTTAACAAATGATCACACCGTTTTGTTTTATAATAGCTGCTTCTGTCCTAACCTCCTCATGCACCGGCACTTTGTGCAGACGCGGCCGAATATTTAAACCGGCCAGCTTTCGCATTCAAAATTCAATTCAAAATTCAAATTCTTTATTTCCAAAACAAATTTGGTGGTTGACAGGGCTAAATGCTGCGGTCTGCAGCTTGACAGAGGCCCGGACACCATACTCAAGGCAGGGCTTGACCTCGACGTGCATGTCGAGCCGTTAAACAAAAACATACAAAACAGAAAATAATAGTTCATCAGAATAAGAATACACAATACTAGATATATTACCATAAATAAAAAATGAGTTATATACAAAGAAAAAATATATAAAAAATATATAAAAGGTCGAATATAATGAAAGGGGAAAATAATATATATATATATATATATATATATATATATATACGTGACGCGAGCAGGAGGTTGCGGACGTGGAACAACATGGTCGCCCGAACACTGCCTTTAATCTTCATCTACCTCAACTTCCATGCACGGACCATCTGTGCACCGTCACACGTTCCCCCTCGCCCCGAGAGAGTCGTAGGTACAGGGGAGGATGATACCCTCTTAATCTCCTCACATGAACGATTTCAGTGTGACAGTCCGGTGCCGTCCAGAAGAGCTCAGGTGGCCGAGGCTGGCTGTTGCACTCCGGATGACATATCCATGCTCCGATGAAGAAACCTTTGGACACACAGCAGCCGTGTTAAATGGATGTCGTTGCGACTTGCAGACACACGGTGTATCCTGCTCGAACGTGCGGTGGACTGAGTCGTTGCGGCGACGTCTCTGTTGGTCTGGTTTGCCAAGAAAGTGCCCGTGTCTTTTCCGTCGTCGTGCACGGCATTGTCGCTGGAATCCTTGGAGTGGGAGCAGTCCTGATAGGTGGTGCTGAAAGTGTGTTCGGCGACGTTTCTTTCTTGCAAAACGTAGTATTCGTCGAGTTCGCCTTGGGTTTTTTCGCCTTGCGGGTTCACGTCTTTTCTGATGATGCATTTTTTCTTCCGGCGACGCTCTTCGTCGTCGTTTATGTCGAAGTCCTCTTCGAGGTAGTTGAAGTTGATCTCGGAGTGACTGATTCGGACCTTTCTGACATGAATGCGATAGCTGATGATGTAGCACTGATTCAGGAATAAGCCTGGTGCCTGTTTGGCAAATTTGTGTCGCCAGCGGCAGGCAACTGACAGACTGCTTGCTTTCGTGTGGCTCATCTGACGGCGAGGTCAATCTGTGAGGTTCTTGAGAAGCCACTTCTAAGGCTGCCATCCATGTGGCGTCGTGCTGAGCAGAGCCTTCTGTTAGTTGGTAATGTGTGATATCAGGTGCCCTCGAGGCCTGTGCAATTTCATCAGTTTGCTGGGGTTCAGATTGCACGGAAGGGCTCGAAATATGCAAAGCAGCTTGAACTCCGTGGGCAAGCTGTTCATTCACTGCTGATGAAGGTAAAATGTCGCGAAGTGAACATACGGGATTGGTAGTTTGATTGTGGTGTCCTGGTGGAAAATAAGATGGCTTAGTTTGACTCGTTCTGTTGACTGCGTCCATGCAGCCTGAAATTCCATGTGGTAAATTATTGGACAACGCCGCAGTGCATGTGGCTTCAACACGTGCTTCCAGTGATAGGCGTGTCTCCATAAACGTCGAGGTTTCATTTGTGAACGAAGCGATTCTGTGAAGCACGGGCTGCGGAATGAGCGTTATAGAATACTGGCGTGACTTGAAACCAGGCGGCGGGTCACACGCATAAGACGCAGTGAACGTATCCGAAGGATTAGCGATGGCAGGAGTTCGACAGCGCGATGAAGGCGCACATATTGGCGATTCCTGCACGGAAGTGAAACCTGATGGAAGGTTTGGTCTTGAAGGAAAACGGCTTGAATATCGTTCAACGAACGGAGGCTTTACTTTGTCTATTGTGAGTGGTGAAATCATGGTAGGCTTGCGATTTTCTTTCGTCTTTTCGGGAGGACCACTACTTGAAGAAATTGTCGATGATCGAGTCATGCGTGGCTTTGGTTGGCACTGATGATGATAGTTACGTTGAGTCTGTGTGTGACTGCGGCGACCCAATTGAAATGTGTCCAGCTGGTGGATAATGGAGGGATCTGTGACATATACTTGAAATCGACTCATCATCTCTGCTTTGATTTGTTCCATGATTCGTTATTTTCAAATATGTGCATGAGGTAGAAGTGAAATGCCTCACCAGTGACGTAATCGTTGAAGTTTGCGACCATATCCCGTTCCGACCATGATGCAGCGGATGCGTGGAGCTCGAAGAGGTGGAACCAGTCTTCCACGTGCCCATCGTCCACTGATCCGGTGTACTTGGGTATGTATAAGGGTTGCGGGGATGTGGTCATAAGCGGCGTTTACATGAATACGACAGAAGCGTATCGTATCAGCTTTCAAGCGCATCGTATCTCATGTAAACGAGGTAATTCGCTAGGAAGGCGTATCGCATCCAATGCGCCAAACAAGGGTAGTTTGAGATGGAGAATGCGCATTTCAGCGGCGCATGTAAACAGAAGCGTATCGCATCAGGAATTATGGGAAAGCATTCGCTGCGGGATTACAACCGGTCAACCAACCAGCGGCGCGGCCGCTGCCGCACTGCGAGACATCAAAACAAACATGGCGGCTGAAAAAGCAGCTGCGTCGCACGGTCCTGTTGCTCGCGAGTGTTGTGTCTGGCGGTCCTTCGGGACAAAGGAGGCCTCATCAACAGACGTGAACATGTCAAGTGCTCTTCACGCTTGTCGTTTGTCGCGGCCGGGAAATGTCACCGTCAGTCACCTGGGACTGATGGATGTGAAATTAGTGCCCAGACTGCAATGGGTCATCGGCCTCGTGCGTAGCTAAAACGACAACGTCGCTCTTGGTGTGTTTCGTGAAGCACCAGCGCCCGCCCGAGCTACGACGAGGCCCGGCGTCGACTGCGACGCGCCAACCTGGAGCCCCTTCTAAGACAGCAGCCACCGCTCTCCCTGGAAATGGTGGCTTCCGCGAACTGACCGCCATGGAGAGGCGACTAATTCTTGCAAGGGGCCAGCGTCAAGCATTCCCCGTGGGAACGACATCAACGTTTGGTTCCCAAGGTGTCAACCGTTGCCTGTGTGCGGGGGCGATCAGGCAAGATTGGAGGCGGAGCCCGGCAGGAAACGATGGCACATCATAGCGAGATATGACGAACTAGTCGAAGATGGTCTTTGGCTAAGAAGAACCAAAGTGCATTCCCTTGTCGAGTGAAAGCGGGCAACGAAAGGGATAAAAAGCGCGACTTGAGTGTTTTGAGACGCTCGGAGATGTAAACGTTAGAACTTGCAAAGATGTTAGCATGTAGTACGGCTCCAATATCATTTAGCCTTACTTGTGAAATATGTACGTTTGTATATAAAACCGTTTTTCTGATCTCTTTGGATATCTCCTCCTCTCGAAAACTTGGCGCGGCACCATCCATGGAACCTTCGCGACCGCTCGGACTTCGCAACACGAGTAAGTCAACTCGCGTTTCCTTTACGCACTCGGCCCACTACCCGAAACCAGTTACGCCGGAAGCGGGCTGCACTTACCTCATACGACACCATGTGGCGCTACGTTCTCGCGACAGTTAATGCGCTACATGTAAACGGCGCCGCATCGCCTTTCCAAAATGCGCTTGGAAATGCGATGCGCTACTGTCGCATTCATGTAAACGCGGCTATAATGCTGGTCGGTGTCGGTGGGGAAGCTGTGCGCTCGGGATTCACAGCGTGGCATGGAAGACTTGCATGTTGATGTGTGGCTGATGAGGTGGCGCAAGGTCTTCATCCTGTCGACTTGTGTGACGCGAGCAGGAGGTTGCGGACGTAAAACAATATGGTCGCCCGAACACTGCCTTTAATCTTCATCTTCCTCAACTTCCATGCACGGACCATCTGTGCACCGTCACATATATATGTGATTTCACATATGCATACACACATACACATATAATACATCAGGAAGATATTGCACTCTAAAACACCACAGCGTCAAATACAAGCAGACACAGGATGATTTAGCTTCTGTTAAAAAAAAAGAATTACTAATCTATGTAGCTTCATGACAATAGTGGTAGGTATGATCTAAGAGCTGATGTAGTAATGCTAGTGTGGGCTACGCTATATGTTCGTATTTATTGAAGATTACCGGAAGATTATATTTCAAAGACTGAAGCTTGTAAAAAGTACGGAAACTTGGTATAAGCCAAAAGTCAAGACAACGTGTACAAACATTGGTATATTGCTGAAGCAGTGCTATTGTGCTAATAAAATTTTTAAAAGTAGGTGAAGACAGAATGAACGCAGAACACGAAATTCATACATGTGTTGTATTTTCATAATGTTGTACAACTTAAAATAATATTCTGTGGAAGCTAAATAATCGATATTTGCGATATTGCGAACAACTTTCTTTTGTAATAAACAAATCCTTGTAATATTTCTTTTTGTAGTGGTCAACCATACGAGACAACAGTAGTTAATATGAGAATCGAACAGCGCATAATAAATCTGTTTTTTTTTGCTTCCACTGGGAGAATTGCAAGGCAACGAGATAGAGCTCCTGTGGTCATTGAAAGTTTTTTGCATAAGTTGTCGACATGCGAATCCCATGAGAGATTTGAGCTAAATGTTACTCCGAGAATTTTATATTCATTTACGATTTCTATCATGTGCCCGTCGCAGTATATATTCTGTTCTAAATTAATTACTTTATTTTTTGCACGGACGAAAAGTACCTTGGTTTTAGCTGGGTTAATTTTGAGGCAGTTCGAATGTGACCAAAATACGAGTTTCTCAAGAACGTGATTACATCTTGACGCTAAGTCGGCTTCATCAGTTCCGGAGAGTAGAATAGTGCTATCATCGGCATATATGATAAATGTTGAGCTTTCGTCAATACCTACAATATCGTTTATATATACATTAAACAAAAGAGTACCTAAAATACTTCCTTGGGGCACACCACATTTTATATGGAGGGGAGATGAATGGTAATTGCCAATGCACACACACTGAGTCCTGTTGGCCAAGTACGAACGGAATAGTTCGAGCTGCTTACCACGAACCCCGTAGTCCGAGAGTTTTAGTATAAGTATGTTATGGTTAAGTGAATCGAATGCCTTACTGTAATGTTTATTTTCGATGTTTTGTAGCACGCTTTCTTTAAGAGTTACTGAAGCTGTTTCGGTAGAGCGTCCTTTCCTAAAGCCAAACTACGCGTCGGAAAGAATATTTATTTTGTTAAAGAAGTTAGTCAGTCGAGAAAACAATATCTTTTCTAAGCCTTTAGAAAAAATTGGTACAACAGATATTGGCCTATGATTTGTTGTCTCATTTTTATTGCCCCCTTTGTAAATGACTGTTACCTTGGATCGTTTCAGTGCGTCAGGAATTTGACCTGATTGGATAGCGAGATTGAATATGTGAGCGAGCGCAGGCGCAATGCATTCGATAACATATTTTAAGGGCTTTATGTCTAGGTTATCTATATCTAAAGCCTTGCTGTTCTGTAGACATAGAAATGTTCGATAAACTTCAGCTTCACTTATATCATGCAGAGCAAAGCTCTCAGCTTTGCTCAGCAATTGTTGGACGGTCTGATAACCTGTAGGTTACTATCTGGAAGAGCGTGTTTTAGAAACGCTTGGTTAAAATGATCAACGAGCGCCTGACCAACTATTTCACGCTTATTGTGCGTTAACTTCGAGGGCGTTTCCGTTTTACTTTCGCGACCGAGAACCCTATTTAGCACTTTCCATGCGGCGTCAGGTTGCTGTTTCTTTATATCAGAAAACAACCGCTGATAATATCCCAACTTTGCCGACCTAAGCTCGGCGTTCAGTTTATTTCTGAAAGTTTGAAAGTCTTTCAAGTCAGATGGTGCTCTTGCACGTAAAAAGGTGTGAAATAATCGATTTTCCTTATTAATAGCTTTCCTGTGGGCAGGAGTGACCCAAGGTTTTCTTATTCTTTTTGATGGTTTGAAAGTTGTAAAAGGAAAATGTATAGCGTATATTCGCCGAAAGTTTTCAATGAACTTAGAATATGCTTCATTAGCCGTTGTAGACGGATACCAAAGCCCGATTGTCTGTGCGTCGATTCCAAATTTGACAGACTCCCTAGAAGCGGAAGAGCCAGCAATTGCCTTAGCAATTGCTCACTCCTCCGCTAAGTATATTTTTTCAGATTCTACAACCGCAATTAGAAATTATGCCAATGGCAATATCCACTCCCCGTCTGCTAAAATACTCCAAGCAACTCCCCCACCTAATCGCCTCGTCACCCTCCTTTGGGTCGCTGCACATAGTGAACACCCAGGCAACATGGCCACTCCCACCCATGCCCGAGCACTCGTCTACCAGGCTGAAAGCGACCCGCCTTTGTCTCGCAGTGCCAGCGATCGACTCCTCAGCTACCATTAGGGAGCCTACATGACAGCGCTTGCATGTAGGCTCCCTAGCTACCATGACCTCACCCTGATTTAAAGAAATCACCGCCAAATCTACCCCCCACCGTATAAATCTCTTCCCAGAAGTGACCAGGCTTTGTCGCGCAGACTTCAAACGGCCGCATTTACGACCCCTTTCCTTCTGTCCATTATTACTCATGGTTAAACCTCTCCTCACTGCCACTTGTGTCTTAACACCAGAGCCGACTTTGACCACATATTTCTAAATTACCCGAACAAGCCCAAGCCCCCGTGGCAAGGATCAGAACACCGGGATCGATGGGAGCCTGCTCTGCACCGCTCGCAACCGGAGCTACAGCTTTGGACAGTGGGCCGGGCCAGAGGGGCCGCCACAGTACACATGTGACCGGCCATCTAGAGTGGGCAGAGGGCACATCGTCGCCCTGCTTCCTCCCCCCCCCCCCCCCTTAACACAATTCTGTCGTGATACAATAAAGTTTACCCTCCCACCATCCACAAACACGCAATCCACTTCTGTGTCGAAATGCACCTAACAACATTCTAGAAAGCGTGCTTTGCTACAGATGATGCTTGTTGGACGGATCACGTTTCAAATTACGCCGCTTCTGCAAATGCTTCCTTCGCGATGCTGCAAGTTGAGCACGCAGAATTTTGTCCTCAAAAGACACCAAGCTCGGAAGCGCATCAGCCGCTGTCGGAAAATACACGAACGACTAGTTTGATTGGACAATACTAAACAGAAAAAGTTGCCACAGTTGCACCCGAAAGGCGAAGCATCAATTGCGATAGCAAATTTGTAGAGAGCTATACGGAGTAATGATAGTAGCTTTATCAGCTGTATAAACTTGGACATGCAGCAGCACCGGCAACACGCAGAACTGTTGTCGACGCCGTCGGCGTTAATTTTGCCCGCGTTCGCACAAAATGCGTGCGGCGTTGGTGACTGTTGCCGGAGCCTCTGATATAAATAGGCAAGTGGTGCCGCAGCTAAACGTCGCGTCCATTCCCTCCCCCCCTCCCTCCCACGGCCTTTCGCGCGTCGGAAGAAGGCACATTTGCTCTACATATATGGTGACTGTAAAGAAGCAAAGACACGCCTACTTCTGCAGCCTTTAAGGGAGCACGGCGCAGAACGCGCGTTTGTTCTCCGCCGTGGGTTCACTCCCCGTGAAAGCGCGCGTCCCTCGCGCCCTTTCACTCGCACATGCAGCGATCGGCGGCGCACGGCGACGATTTCATCTCCATTGACGTCATACGGAACCTCACGGCGACGGCGACGGCAACGGCGACGATGACGGCAGAAATCTGCTTTGGAGTGTCGATATAATTGCTATCGCAATAATACACAGGCAAAACCACAATAAGTGCGACATAGCTTTCCTTGTACATCCTATTGCAACAATAAATTAGTGTCGGTTGACATTTTGGCGATGTGTGGAACTTCGCCTCTCTGAGTTTTCGTGTTTTTAGCCAATCTTACATGCATTCCACTGTAGGACTCTTTCATTTTCAGCATCAACAGTGACACAAGGCTTCTCCGTAAACTTTCTTAAGATAAACCGTCTAAACTGCGAGCATATCTGCATTTTTAAAAGCTATGAACTACCTTTCGAAACTTGCATCGAACTTTATTTCAAAGATTCCAAAAAAGCTTAGTAAACTTCGATCGAAGTCTAGCTATCACATCGATATATATAAGCTTTCCTAACATATTAAACATTCACCTTTTGTTGTCGGAATCTTCCTATGATTCTGAAACGCTTCTCGCATTTTGCCATTTCAAATCTACGGGGACTGCCAGTTAAATTACTATCTTTCAAAGCTAGTAAAAACTTCGTAAGATAGTAGAAACTTTAGAGCGATAACGATAATACGCGTAGGGATGGTGAAAATGTATTGTCATTCCCTTTGAAACCCAGCGGTGACAAATTGTCACCTAGCCTACTTAATTTATACCGCTATGCTATACACGTTTTAATGCGTAAGCATCTTTTGCGAGTAGCCCAGCAAAATACGTCACACGAAAAGTGTAATGCATTGTATCTGCACAAAAATGCGTAATTTGCGAATACATTTAATCGTTACTATAGTGTAAATCTCGTTATTGGTAGCTGTATAAGCGATAAGAAACAACTGAATACACTCCCCGAAAAATGCGGTCTTGTTCCTCAAACCAAGTAGGCCGCCTTGTGGCAGCTGGTTTCCCTTTGACGGTCGTCAACGCAATAACCGAGTGTCTATTGCAAACTCGCCTCCTCCCGCGTCAATGGCAGACGCATCCGCAGCGAACGCCAAGAGCTCGCTCCGAGAGACGCGCCGGCCGCGTCGCCGGCTGCCGCCGCTCGCTCGGAACGACTTGGAAGATCGTTCTGCGCCCTCAATCAAATGCAGTTCCAATCCAGCTGAAATCCTGTTCAAATTCAGCGCTTAATGTAGCTCCGATTCTGCTCAAATCGTGCGCTTGTTTAGTTCTAATCCAGCAATAATGCAGCTCCACTAACGTGAAACCTGGGAAAGTGCGAAGCAGTGATGGGCTGATGATGATGATGATTTATTGGCATCCCCTTTGAAATGGGGCAGCGACAAATAGTCACCTAGCCTGCTTGATTTAATCACGTATACTATACATGTTCTTTATCTAGCATTCTTGCATACCTCTCATTATTATTTTTCTTTTTCAAAATTTCACCTTGAGCCGCTACCAATGATTTTAAGAGATAATGTCGTATTCATCTTTTCCCTGATTTTTTTCCACCAATACTCTAATCGTCTCTTGCTTAACTCTACGGCTGATCTGTTGATGTTTGCTTCCACTTTAAACCCATGCGCTTCTGGGAGTTGCACGTTACCTACGGTTCTCGCTGGGTGGATCCCGTCGCATTCCATTAGGATGTGGTGAGTGGTCTCCGGATCTTTACTGCAGCATACACATGCATCATCTAGTTCCGAATATTTTTCCGGTATGTTACTAGGATGTGTTGGAAGTTCCAAACCGACACGGAAGAAGGGCTCAGGTGGGAAGTCGTTGGGTTGAAGATACCCAGCAGGAAGCGTAGACGGTTTCGTTCGGCGTTGACAGAATACAATACAGCAAGAGGACATTAGAAAAGAAACCAGAAAAGTTTCTCCCAACTTGTCTCTGGAGACAAAAAATGAGTGTTGTGCGAACGGTGTAGTTACGTTTGTTACTATAGATGTGGGTCTTCTTTTTTTTTTAATCCACCGGAGTAGCACAACCCGCCGTGGTTGCTCAGTGGCTATGGTGTTGGGCTGCTGAGCACGAGGGCGCGGGATCGAATCTCGGTCACGGCGGCCGCATTTCGATAGGGGCGAAATGCGAGAACACCCGTGTACTTAGATTTAGGTGCACGATAAAGAACCCCAGGTGGTCCAAATTTCCGGAGTCCCCCACTACGGCGTGCCTCATAATCAGATCGTGGTTTTGGCACGTAAAACCCCATAATTTAATTTTTAAGCTTTTCATCCACGCTTTCTCGAAATGTTAACCCGTCATAACAATAAGACCATGTGTTAAAACGAGAAGAGACCATAGCTCATCGTTACCGTAATCCTATAATTCAAATTGCAGAATAGCTGAAGATGAAGACAAGTTTAAGCAGAGTAAATGCTTCATCATGTAGGTACAGTTATGTCGCTTAGTTATTTTGGCGCCTTCTCATGATTAGTTCACGAACATTAGAAATAATTTTACCTTTTCTCTTAGAGTACGCGTATATCACGTACAACAACAAAATCTGTTTTATAAATACCTGCGCTCTCCTTGGCGTCAGCTTTCCCTATCGGAAAATGCCTTTCATAGGGGATAGTGCAGCAACATCAAGCCCGTTTTGTGGAAATATATATATATTGTGAGACGACGCCCCGGACGAAGGCAGAGCTCTTCTATTAGCACACAGCGCGAGCCAGCCCACGAACAGCAACCCGACAATATGATGATGATTATGAGGATGGGTATATACACACTGAAGACGATGATGAACTGCACAGTTAGCGCCCACACTAACGTAATCCCCCTCGTGGGTACGCGCTATGTTTTGAGGCAACAACAACTCCCCCCCCCCCCCCCCTCACGAAAGCGGCCGGTAAGGCAGCGAGTCAGAAACGGTCCGAACGCCGAAGATACAGCATCAGGCGAGAGACGTGAACAATTTCAGTGCTGCGGCAACGGCGGTCAGTAACCGAGGTAACAGGAGCTACGCGATAGTTGACGGCAGATGTTCTTTCAAGCACGGTATATATGGGCCGCGATACCTGTAAAGAAATTTTACACAGAGCCCTGGCACTCGAACAGGTGTCCACAGGAGTACTTCGTCGCCTGGTGGGAACGAAATGACACGACGGGTCGCATCACAACGGACTTTCCTCTTGTCCTGAATGGTCGCGGTGTGGGCGCGCGCAATTTCGCGGCAGTGGGCGTCGCGGGCGGCGAACTCCTCTGGTAGAGATGTGGATGGAACAGAAGGCGTAGAGAGAAAGGTGGTGTCCAAAACAAAATACGGTACACGGCCGTACACGAGGAAAAAGGGGCTGTAGTTTGTTGTGCGTTAAACGGCAGTGTTATATGCAAACGTGACGAAAAGAAGTATAGTGTCCCAGTTTGTGTGGTCGGGTTTCACATACACGGAGATCATGTCGGACAGAGTTCGATGGACACGCTCGGTAAGACCATCGGTCTGGGGATGGTACGCAGAGGTGGTTTTATGAATGGTGTTTGAGGCTTGCAGGACTTCAGCAAGAACATGGGAAAGAAATGTCTTGCCACGGTCACTTAGAAGAACTCGAGGCGCACCGTGGCGCAAGATAATGGCTTGCAGGACAAACTCGGCGACCTCAGAGGCCGCACCAGAAGGAAGAGCTGCCGTCTCAGCGTAGCGAGTGAGATGGTCCACGGCGGTGACAATCCATCGGTGACCCGCTGGTGTAAGCGGAAGGGGTCCGTATAAGTCGATGCCCACGAATTCAAAGGGAATGGACGGGCACGGCAATTGTTGTAAAGGGCCAGCGGGAAGAGAGGTCGAACGTTTTCGATGTTGGCATGACGCACACGAACTGACGTACTTGGCAACACTAGTAGACAGGACAGGCTAGAAACAGCGTGTCTTAATGCGGTCGTAGGTTTTGTGAAATCCTAAGTGGCCAGCCGTTGCGTCGTCCTGAAAAGCTGGTAAAATTTGCAGTCGAAGTGAGCGAGGGACGACTGGGACCCATCGGTGACCGGTAGGGTGGTAAACTTGCCACAATAATGAGCCATCATGAAGTTTAAACCGTGCCAGTTGTCGTCTTAAGCGGCTGTTGGGAGGACGGGATAAGCCAGTGAGCCGGTCGATAATTGTACGGCAGAACGTATCTGCACGTTGGAGGGAGGCTAGGTATTCTGAGGACAGAATGTCGACCGAGGCCACGAACCGTACCGGGGCCATGGTTGTGGTCGGTTGGCTGGGCGGTGCCGAACGGAGGGAAGATGAGACAGGGGCATTTGGCGACAGCGGACAACGAGATAAAGCGTCAGCATCTTGATGTTGCCTGCCAGACCTATATGTGACAGTGTAGTCGTACTCCTGCAAACGCAGAACCCAACGGCCGAGGCGTCCGGACAGATTCTTCAGGGAGGACAACCAACACAGAGCATGGTGGTCAGTCACAATTGTGAATTGGCGGCCATATAAATAGGGGCGAAACTTTTGTATGGACCATACGATGGCGAGGCATTCTTGTTCGGTGATAGTATAGTTTCGCTCAGCAGGAGAAAGAGTACGACTCGCGTAGGCCACGACTTGCTCTTCAGACGCGTGGTTCCGCTGCAGCAGGACAGCGCCTATTCCATGCCCACTTGCGTCAGTGTGGAGGATAGTAGAGGCTGTGGGATCAAAATGACGAAGCACTGGTCCTGATGTGAGGCATCGCTTGAGGGTCTGAAAGGCGGCTTCACATTCATCCGTCCAGGTAAAGGGTATGGCCGTGGTCAGGAGTTTATGAAGAGGAGCTGCGATAGTCGCGAAGCCACGGACAAAGCGGCGGAAATACGACGCTAATCCGAGGAAGCTGCGAAGGTCTTTAGGTGTGGTTGGTGTTGGGAAATGCTGTACAGCAGCGACCTTGTCGGGATCTGGCTCAATGCCCTGCTTGCTGACCACGTGACCTGAGTGCTGCGGCTCGCAAATCGACACTTCTTGGTATTGAGCTGGAGACCGGCCTTGGCTAGACATGTGAGAACATCATCTAAATGTTCTAGGTGCTGGGAGAAGCTGGACGAAAAGATGACAATGTCGTCCAGGTAACATAGGCAGGTTTTCCATTTGAGGCCGCGTAGTACGGTGTCGATCATTCGTTCAAATGTGGCAGGCGCATTGCACAGACCAAAAGGCATTACGTTGAATTCGAAAAGGCCATCAGGTGTTGCAAACGCCGTCTTCTCTTTGTCGGGCTCATGCATCGGGATCTGCCAATATCCAGAACGCAAGTCGAGGCTCGAAAAGTATTCGCCACCTTGTAAGGTATCCAAAGCATCGTCAATACGGGGTATAGGATATACGTCCTTACGAGTAATTTTGTTTAGTGCCCTATAATCGACGCAAAAGCGTACCAAACCGTCCTATTTTTTAACTAGGACAACAGAAGACGACCAAGGGCTTGCTGAAGGCCTTATAACGTTCCGTGCGAGCATGTCGTTGACATGGTCTCTATAACTTTCCGTTCAGCAGACGATACACGGTAAGGGCGGCGACGAATGACGCGGGATCCGTCGGTTTCGATGTGATGAGCGGCCACGGTTGTTTTACCCAAGCCATCCGAACACACGTCAAAGCAAGGTTGGTGTTTCCTTAAGATGGTCAGCAAGGCATCAGTCTGAGTTGGGATCAGATCTGAACTCACAGTGGCCCCGAGAGCACTGGGTGAACCGTCCGTGGGCGTACACTCGGCGAAGGAGGAAACAAGCGAAGCAGTGACGACACATACTGGTGCTGCGTCGATAAGCATGGCAACAGTGGACCCCTCCGGCAGCAGAAGTGGCTCTGATGTCGTGTTGTAGGCGGTCAGACTGACGCAGCCGCGTGAGAAACGCACTAGACAAGAAGCGATGGCGATTCCCCGAAAAATGCAGCGCTGAGAAGGGGAAACTACTGTATCGCCGTCGATATTTTCGCTAGATCTAATGGTGAGAATGCGGGCTTGGCCGGTTGGAAGAACAAAATCTGCCGCTGTGACAAGGTGGGGCGGCGAGGAATCGGCAGCGTCACAGAGCTCGGTGTCCGTAATATGTATAAGTGGTTGTCGGCACGAAATGACAGCAGATGCAGCTGACAAGAAATCCCAGCCTAAGATGATCGGATGAGCGCACGACGGAAGCACAGTAAACTGTATATGATGACAAATTCCATCGATGAGGACACGAGCAGTGCACTGTCCGGTAGGGTAAATCAGACTGTCGTTGGCGCCACATAAGACCGGACCAACATACGGAGTTTGCACTTTTCGTAGACGGAAGCATATTGCGCGATGAATAACAGAAATGGCGGCGCCAGTGTCAATAAGAGCGTCGACAGAAACACCTTCCACACAAACAGCGAGTAAATTAGTCGCGCGAGCAGGAGGAATTGGGACAGCTCGCAAACAAGCGGTTTCTCCTCCAAAAACTGCAGCGTCTAGTTTTCCGGATGGTTCTCGAAAGAAGTGGAGGCAGGACGCAGGGGCGATGAAGTACGGCGGAACGGAGACGGGGAACGACCACGGGATGAGCGAGAAGACGGGGACATGTTTTGGGACAACGGAGAAGAGGGCGAGCGACGTGACGAGGATATATAGGGTCCTGGAACGTAGGCGTCCGATCTGGGCACATAGTCTCTCTCATAGGCGGAATAGCCACGTCGTTCATCATGCTGGCGCCGGTGGCAGAAATGAGAGACATGACCACGTATGCCACAGTAGAAACATACTGGGCGGGAAGGACGCCAGGTAGAGTCGTATGGTTGCACAGGCGCTTTCGCTGCCATCGAGGCCAGAGAAAACCTGCGACGCTCAGCTTACCGACAACGACGAGTTGCGAGCGCTCATCCGCATCATTGTGCGAGAGGTACTGGGATCGATACCCAGCACCTCCACCACTTGTGAGACGACGCCCGGGACGAAGACAGAGCTCTTCTATTATCACACAGCGCGAGCCAGCCCACGAACACCAACCCTACAGAATGATGATTATGAGGATGGGTCATGAAGACGATGACGAACTGCACAGTTAGCGCTCACAATATATATATATATATATATATATATATATATATATATATTGTAAAGATATAGTGAGCTTGGCCGCGGGCGCTCACATGGCGGGCGCTGGAGGAGAAGATGACGAGGGAGAGAATAGAACAGCCGGCCAAGGAACGGCTGCTGTCTGCGTGTCCTTTGTTTCCTTTACAATGGCGCAGTCGACGAAAGACCTGCCTTATGGCATTCCGGCCGTAAGTCTATCCTCGCGGTTCTTCGGCATGCCGGGTTCCTCCTGCCCAGGAACGCTGTCCATGCTGCTTCGGTTATGGAGCCGGCCGCCCTACCACCGTCGCAAGCAACCGCCGCACCGCGCGGGTACGGCGTCCAAGCCTCCTCGGCGGCTCTAAGGCAGGACTCTACTTATGATGTCGACCAAGCCATCATCAAGTTGACAAAAGAGCTCGAGGTTATGACGAACGCCTTCGCATGCGTCAGCAGTTTCGCTGTTGCACCTCACACTCAGACAGGGCTTCGGCCCCTCCATCGTGGGCCCGTCCTGCCTTGGAACACCGTCCACGCCTCCTTTGGCGAGAATATCATGCCTGGCACTTCTTCGACGCCTCAGCCACTAAGGTATGCTGTCGATGCCTCCTTGGTGGTAGAACCGGCTGCCGCGACTACCACAACGACTGCACAGTCCATGGACACCAGCGCTGGTTCCTCGGGTAGCTGGACAAACAGCCTGGCGGAGATGAGGCGCTGCAACTTCCAGCAGCCGGCTTCCAATAAAATACCGCCGTTTCGCTGCTTTCAAGATGATGCCATTCTTTCGGTTTATAATATTAATGCCTTGTGTGATCGTCAAGCTTGGCCAGACCACACAAGATGGCTGGTTGCAGCAAAAGGACTTTGCGGTGCCGCAAGGCTTGGTACAACTTCGCAGGCATCAAGCAGCAGTCCTATCCTGAATAGAGCGCAGCTCTGATAGCTGCTTTCGGCCCTCTTCCTTATGCCTGCGCGGCCCCTACATCCCAGAACATCAGCTGTGGCTCGTCGTCGTCGAAGATCGCGGCCGAGAACCAATGGTTCAACAACAGCGGCAGCGAGTCGAGCCTTCAGCCGCCACCGCATCAATCACATGTCTCCGGTTTGAGCTCCATGTTGGCGTCCTCCAACATCCATAGCGAACCCGGCAGCAATGCCTCCAAGTACCGGATGATGCTGCATCAGCAGCAGTGTCGACAAATGAGGCATACTGAGTCTGTGGAGTACTGCGACCTTTGGGACACCGGCCCAGCTGCCGTGGCTCTGCGGCTGCTGAGGGCCGAAGAGCAGCGCAACAAAAGCCCCACTCCAGCACATGCCACCCCTGCTGCAGGGAGGGCGTCGTCAGCCGACGCGTTTGCCCGCCAGCGGCACATCTACGAGACGGCGTTAGACTTGCCTGTCCAGCAGCGAGTTCCGGACCTGGGCTTGGGACAAATGGCCCAGAGCCACGGCTGCAGCAGCAGTTGCGTCCAGACGCCCTCCACCCGGTGTCGTCATCGTCCTCATCTTCGGAGTGTCAGTTATGCCAGGTCGCAAAACAGGCATCACAAGACAGCCTTCACTGCAGGATGCCTGTAACCGGAAGCCACGACCGTACCAGGGGATCAGTTGCAGCACTTCGGCACCTTCTAGTGTTCAGCAGCAAACAGAACCAACACCTCGTGGTTCCAGCAGCAGTGTCGGTGGCAAGTTTCGATTCCTGCTACCCTGGAGTGGGCAGGGTTTGGCGTTCAAGCAAGCGTCAGCGGCCGAGAAGGCCATATACCAGAACCACCCATTACGACGGTCCTCTATTTCCGAGAGCCCCCTTGCTGTCCCTATCGGTGCTGTGGCCGTTAAGCGCAACATCCACGCAGGAGTTAATGAGCGCCCTTCAGAAATTTAGAAATTACTGCAATCGCTATCACATACCTTGACGTGACAAAAGACAAGTCTTTGTCATACGGCCTGATTTTTGTCGAAGGCTTGCATAGCAACTGTGCAGTAGGAATCATGTATGGAAATATACCTAACCACCGCAAGCAACGAAGAACATCATTCGGGAACAAATATTTCAAGTACGCGGAATTTACGTGTGCTCCAGTTACGCTCTTGTCTCGTTTCATCTCGTTGTAATCAGTTATTATTGGCTTCGTAATTAACCTATAATGTTTTTACTATCAGTGCTTGGTTTTGTCTCCCTTTTTACGGGAAAAAAAGGCAGAGCAGTTGAAAGGTGCCCTTCTGCACTACCAAGCAGTTGGTCGTAAGTCCGAACACTAGCTCCATACCATTTCCTTCTTTACATTTTCACGAAATACCCCGGAATTCCACCAACTACACATGCGCACAACAAAACGACCAGGAGAGCGAGCCCGTAACAGTTATCACTGCAAAAAAAAAAAAACATTTCTCTCAGCGTGAAAAGACGTTGTTTAACCCTGTGCGGTCCGTTGTCGGGCAGGGCCCGACAACGCAACACGGCCGTAGCTGTCCGCTGTCGGGCACCGCCCGACAAGGGTGTTCGGGGGTTAAATTTCGCGGTTTTTCTCACTGCGATTCGTGTGCATTCTTTGTATACATGATGTGCCATCTCTTGAGGGATAAATAAACTATGTTTGTTGAAGTTTACTTTTTTTGCACTAGGGTGCAGCACAATGTTCAGCACGGCTTCTGGATACCAGAGCGTTCTCACTTGCGCGCGGAACAGCACGTTCGCGTGCAATAAACACGATGCGCCATCTCTTGAGGAATAAATAAACTTTGTTTGTTGAAGTTTACTTCTCTTTGCACTAGGGTGCAGCACAATGTTCAGCACGGCTTCTGGATATCCGAGCGTTCTCACTTGCACAGGCCCCGGAAACTCTCGAGTTCACCGAATGTCCATAGAGGGCGAAAAATCAACCGCGGCGCGTTCCAGCATAAGCGCGCAAGTGGAGCTACTGTAATTTGGTCGAATACTTTAGTTTGTATTTTTTCTGCTAGGGGCGCTCAACACGATTCAATATTTGAGCTATTAATGTACATATAATAACCGACAAACACAGTTACAGTGTCATCTTTTTACAAAATAAGCAGTCTATTGTTTTATTGGACTTCTGTTATTAAAGTCCGTGCTTTGTTACTTCAATAAAGGTTTTGAGGCCTCACTGACATGTGATCAGCGGCAGCCCACTGGTATCGATTGCAGTCCGTGCCGTTTATCGATTCAAATTGTACGGCGGTTATATTTGCCCCAGGTGGTCCAAATTTCCGGAGTCCCCCACTACGGCGTGCCTCATAATCAGATCGTGGTTTTGGCACGTAAAACCCCATAATTTAATTTTTAAGCTTTTCATCCACGCTTTCTCGAAATGTTAACCCGTCATAACAATAAGACCATGTGTTAAAACGAGAAGAGACCATAGCTCATCGTTACCGTAATCCTATAATTCAAATTGCAGAATAGCTGAAGATGAAGACAAGTTTAAGCAGAGTAAATGCTTCATCATGTAGGTACAGTTATGTCGCTTAGTTATTTTGGCGCCTTCTCATGATTAGTTCACGAACATTAGAAATAATTTTACCTTTTCTCTTAGAGTACGCGTATATCACGTACAACAACAACATCTGTTTTATAAATACCTGCGCTCTCCTTGGCGTCAGCTTTCCCTATCGGAAAATGCCTTTCATAGGGGATAGTGCAGCAACATCAAGCCCGTTTTGTGGAAATATATATATATTGTGAGACGACGCCCCGGACGAAGGCAGAGCTCTTCTATTAGCACACAGCGCGAGCCAGCCCACGAACACCAACCCAACAATATGATGATGATTATGAGGATGGGTATATACACATGAAGACGATGTTGAACTGCACAGTTAGCGCCCACACTAATGTAATCCCCCTCGTGGGTACGCGCTATGTTTTGAGGCAACAACAACTCCCCCCCCCCCCCCCCCCTCACGAAAGCGGCCGGTAAGGCAGCGAGTCAGAAACGGTCCGAACGCCGAAGATACAGCATCAGGCGAGAGACGTGAACAATTTCAGTGCTGCGGCAACGGCGGTCAGTAACCGAGGTAACAGGAGCTACGCGATAGTTGACGGCAGATGTTCTTTCAAGCACGGTATATATGGGCCGCGATACCTGTAAAGAAATTTTACACAGAGCCCTGGCACTCGAACAGGTGTCCACAGGAGTACTTCGTCGCCTGGTGGGAACGAAATGACACGACGGGTCGCATCACAACGGACTTTCCTCTTGTCCTGAATGGTCGCGGTGTGGGCGCGCGCAATTTCGCGGCAGTGGGCATCGCAGGCGGCGAACTCCTCTGGCAGAAATGTGGATGGAACAGAAGGCGTAGAGAGAAAGGTGGTGTCCAAAACAAAATACGGTACACGGCCGTACACGAGGAAAAAGGGGCTGTAGTTTGTTGTGCGTTAAACGGCAGTGTTATATGCAAACGTGACGAAAAGAAGTATAGTGTCCCAGTTTGTGTGGTCGGGTTTCACATACACGGAGATCATGTCGGACAGAGTTCGATGGACACGCTCGGTAAGACCATCGGTCTGGGGATGGTACGCAGAGGTGGTTTTATGAATGGTGTTTGAGGCTTGCAGGACTTCAGCAAGAACATGGGAAATAAATGTCTTGCCACGGTCACTTAGAAGAACACGAGGCGCACCGTGGCGCAAGATAATGGCTTGCAGGACAAACTCGGCGACCTCAGAGGCCGCACCAGAAGGAAGAGCTGCCGTCTCAGCGTAGCGAGTGAGATGGTCCACGGCGGTGACAATCCATCGGTGACCCGCTGGTGTAAGCGGAAGGGGTCCGTATAAGTCGATGCCCACGAATTCAAAGGGAATGGACGGGCACGGCAATTGTTGTAAAGGGCCAGCGGGAAGAGAGGTCGAACGTTTTCGATGTTGGCATGACGCACACGAACTGACGTACTTGGCAACACTAGTAGACAGGACACTAGTAGACAGAGTGTCTTAATGCGGTCGTAGGTTTTGTGAAATCCTAAGTGGCCAGCCGTTGCGTCGTCCTGAAAAGCTGGTAAAATTTGCAGTCGAAGTGAGCGAGGGACGACTGGGACCCATCGGTGACCGGTAGGGTGGTAAACTTGCCACAATAATGAGCCATCATGAAGTTTAAACCGTGCCAGTTGTCGTCTTAAGCGGCTGTTGGGAGGACGGGATAAGCCAGTGAGCCGGTCGATAATTGTGCGGCAGTACGTATCTGCACGTTGGAGGGAGGCTAGGTATTCTGAGGACAGAATGTCGACCGAGGCCACGAACCGTACCGGGGCCATGGTTGTGGTCGGTTGGCTGGGCGGTGCCGAACGGAGGGAAGATGAGACAGGGGCATTTGGCGACAGCGGACAACGAGATAAAGCGTCAGCATCTTGATGTTGCCTGCCAGACCTATATGTGACAGTGTAGTCGTACTCCTGCAAACGCAGAACCCAACGGCCGAGGCGTCCGGACAGATTCTTCAGGGAGGACAACCAACACAGAGCATGGTGGTCAGTCACAATTGTGAATTGGCGGCCATATAAATAGGGGCGAAACTTTTGTATGGACCATACGATGGCGAGGCATTCTTGTTCGGTGATAGTATAGTTTCGCTCAGCAGGAGAAAGAGTACGACTCGCGTAGGCCACGACTTGCTCTTCAGACGCGTGGTTCCGCTGCAGCAGGACAGCGCCTATTCCATGCCCACTTGCGTCAGTGTGGAGGATAGTAGAGGCTGTGGGATCAAAATGACGAAGCACTGGTCCTGATGTGAGGCATCGCTTGAGGGTCTGAAAGGCGGCTTCACATTCATCCGTCCAGGTAAAGGGTATGGCCGTGGTCAGGAGTTTATGAAGAGGAGCTGCGATAGTCGCGAAGCCACGGACAAAGCGGCGGAAATACGACGCTAATCCGAGGAAGCTGTGAAGGTCTTTAGGTGTGGTTGGTGTTGGGAAATGCTGTACAGCAGCGACCTTGTCGGGATCTGGCTCAATGCCCTGCTTGCTGACCACGTGACCTAATACTTTGATGCTGCGGCTCGCAAATCGACACTTCTTGGTATTGAGCTGGAGACCGGCCTTGGCTAGACATGTGAGAACATCATCTAAATGTTCTAGGTGCTGGGAGAAGCTGGACGAAAAGATGACAATGTCGTCCAGGTAACATAGGCAGGTTTTCCATTTGAGGCCGCGTAGTACGGTGTCGATCATTCGTTCAAATGTGGCAGGCGCATTGCACAGACCAAAAGGCATTACGTTGAATTCGAAAAGGCCATCAGGTGTTGCAAACGCCGTCTTCTCTTTGTCGGGCTCATGCATCGGGATCTGCCAATATCCAGAACGCAAGTCGAGGCTCGAAAAGTATTCGCCACCTTGTAAGGTATCCAAAGCATCGTCAATACGGGGTATAGGATATACGTCCTTACGAGTAATTTTGTTTAGTGCCCTATAATCGACGCAAAAGCGTACCAAACCGTCCTATTTTTTAACTAGGACAACAGAAGACGACCAAGGGCTTGCTGAAGGCCTTATAACGTTCCGTGCGAGCATGTCGTTGACATGGTCTTCTATAACTTTCCGTTCAGCAGACGATACACGGTAAGGGCGGCGACGAATGACGCGGGATCCGTCGGTTTCGATGTGATGAGCGGCCACGGTTGTTTTACCCAAGCCATCCGAACACACGTCAAAGCAAGGTTGGTGTTTCCTTAAGATGGTCAGCAAGGCATCAGTCTGAGTTGGGCTCAGATCTGAACTCACAGTGGCCCTGAGAGCACTGGGTGAACCGTCCGTGGGCGTACACTCGGCGAAGGAGGAAACAAGCGAAGCAGTGACGACACATACTGGTGCTGCGTCGATAAGCATGGCAACAGTGGACCCCTCCGGCAGCAGAAGTGGCTCTGATGTCGTGTTGTAGGCGGTCAGACTGACGCAGCCGCGTGAGAAACGCACTAGACAAGAAGCGATGGCGATTTCCCGAAAAATGCAGCGCTGAGAAGGGGAAACTACTGCGTCGCCGTCGATATTTTCGCTAGATCTAATGGTGAGAATGCGGGCTTGGCCGGTTGGAAGAACAAAATCTGCCGCTGTGACAAGGTGGGGCGGCGAGGAATCGGCAGCGTCACAGAGCTCGGTGTCCGTAATATGTATAAGTGGTTGTCGGCACGAAATGACAGCAGATGCAGCTGACAAGAAATCCCAGCCTAAGATGATCGGATGAGCGCACGACGGAAGCACAGTAAACTGTATATGATGACAAATTCCATCGATGAGGACACGAGCAGTGCACTGTCCGGTAGGGTAAATCAGACTGTCATTGGCGCCACATAAGACCGGACCAACATACGGAGTTTGCACTTTTCGTAGACGGAAGCATATTGCGCGATGAATAACAGAAATGGCGGCGCCAGTGTCAATAAGAGCGTCGACAGAAACACCTTCCACACAAACAGCGAGTAAATTAGTCGCGCGAGCAGGAGGAATTGGGACAGCTCGCAAACAAGCGGTTTCTCCTCCAAAAACTGCAGCGTCTAGTTTTCCGGATGGTTCTCGAAAGAAGTGGAGGCAGGACGCAGGGGCGATGAAGTACGGCGGAACGGAGACGGGGAACGACGACGGGATGAGCGAGAAGACGGGGACATGTTTTGGGACAACGGAGAAGAGGGCGAGCGACGTGACGAGGATATATAGGGTCCTGGAACGTAGGCGTGCGACCTGGGCACATAGTCTCTCTCATAGGCGGAATAGCCACGTCGTTCATCATGCTGGCGCCGGTGGCAGAAATGAGAGACATGACCACGTATGCCACAGTAGAAACATACTGGGCGGGAAGGGCGCCAGGTAGAGTCGTATGGTTGCACGGGGGCTTTCGCTGCCATCGAGGCCAGAGAAAACCTGCGACGCTCAGCTTACCGACAACGACGAGTTGCGAGCGCTCATCCGCATCATTGTGCGAGAGGTACTGGGATCGATACCCATCACCTCCACCACTTGTGAGACGACGCCCGGGACGAAGGCAGAGCTCTTCTATTATCACACAGCGCGAGCCAGCCCACGAACACCAACCCTACAGAATGATGATTATGAGGATGGGTCATGAAGACGATGACGAACTGCACAGTTAGCGCTCACAATATATATATATTGTAAAGATATAGTGAGCTTGGCCGCGGGCGCTCACATGGCGGGCGCTGGAGGAGAAGATGACGAGGGAGAGAATAGAACAGCCGGCCAAGGAACGGCTGCTGTCTGCGTGTCCTTTGTTTCCTTTACAATGGCGCAGTCGACGAAAGACCTGCCTTATGGCATTCCGGCCGTAAGTCTATCCTCGCGGTTCTTCGGCATGCCGGGTTCCTCCTGCCCAGGAACGCTGTCCATGCTGCTTCGGTTATGGAGCCGGCCGCCCTACCACCGTCGCAAGCAACCGCCGCACCGCGCGGGTACGGCGTCCAAGCCTCCTCGGCGGCTCTAAGGCAGGACTCTACTTATGATGTCGACCAAGCCATCACCAAGTTGACAAAAGAGCTCGAGGTTATGACGAACGCCTTCGCATGCGTCAGCAGTTTCGCTGTTGCACCTCACACTCAGACAGGGCTTCGGCCCCTCCATCGTGGGCCCGTCCTGCCTTGGAACACCGTCCACGCCTCCTTTGGCGAGAATATCATGCCTGGCACTTCGACGCCTCAGCCACTAAGGTATGCTGTCGATGCCTCCTTGGTGGTAGAACCGGCTGCCGCGACTACCACAACGACTGCACAGTCCATGGACACCAGCGCTGGTTCCTCGGGTAGCTGGACAAACAGCCTGGCGGAGATGAGGCGCTGCAACTTCCAGCAGCCGGCTTCCAATAAAATACCGCCGTTTCGCAGCTTTCAAGATGATGCCATTCTTTCGGTTTATAATATCAATGCCTTGTGTGATCGTCAAGCTTGGCCAGACCACACAAGATGGCTGGTTGCAGCAAAAGGACTTTGCGGTGCCGCAAGGCTTGGGACAACTTCGCAGGCATCAAGCAGCAGTCCTATCCTGAATAGAGCGCAGCTCTGATAGCTGCTTTCGGCCCTCTTCCTTATGCCTGCGCGGCCCCTACATCCCAGAACATCAGCTGTGGCTCGTCGTCGTCGAAGATCGCGGCCGAGAACCAATGGTTCAACAACAGCGGCAGCGAGTCGAGCCTTCAGCCGCCACCGCATCAATCACATGTCTCCGGTTTGAGCTCCATGTTGGCGTCCTCCAACATCCATAGCGAACCCGGCAGCAATGCCTCCAAGTACCGGATGATGCTGCATCAGCAGCAGTGTCGACAACTGAGGCATACTGAGTCTGTGGAGTACTGCGACCTTTGGGACACCGGCCCAGCCGCCGTGGCTCTGCGGCTGCTGAGGGCCGAAGAGCAGCGCAACAAAAGCCCCACTCCAGCACATGCCACCCCTGCTGCAGGGAGGGCGTCGTCAGCCGACGCGTTTGCCCGCCAGCGGCACATCTACGAGACGGCGTTAGACTTGCCTGTCCAGCAGCGAGTTCCGGACCTGGGCTTGGGCCAAATGGCCCAGAGCCACGGCTGCAGCAGCAGCTGCGTCCAGACGCCCTCCACCCGGTGTCGTCATCGTCCTCATCTTCGGAGTGTCAGTTATGCCAGGTCGCAAAACAGGCATCACAAGACAGCCTTCACTGCAGGATGCCTGTAACCGGAAGCCACGACCGTACCAGGGGAGCAGTTGCAGCACTTCGGCACCTTCTAGTGTTCAGCAGCAAACAGAACCAACACCTCGTGGTTCCAGCAGCAGTGTCGGTGGCAAGTTTCGATTCCTGCTACCCTGGAGTGGGCAGGGTTTGGCGTTCAAGCAAGCGTCAGCGGCCGAGAAGGCCATATACCAGAACCACCCATTACGACGGTCCTCTATTTCCGAGAGCCCCCTTGCTGTCCCTATCGGTGCTGTGGCCGTTAAGCGCAACATCCACGCAGGAGTGAATGAGCGCCCTTCAGAAATTTAGAAATTACTGCAATCGCTATCACATACCTTGACGTGACAAAAGACAAGTCTTTGTCATACGGCCTCATTTTTGTCGAAGGCTTGCATAGCAACTGGGCAGTAGGAATCATGTATGGAAATATACCTAACCACCGCAAGCAACGAAGAACATCATTCGGGAACAAATATTTCAAGTACGCGGAATTTACGAGTGCTCCAGGTACGCTCCTGTCTCGTTTCATCTCGTTGGAATCAGTTATTATTGGCTTCGTAATTAACCTATAATGTTTTTACTATCAGTGCTTGGTTTTGTCTCCCTTTTTACGGGAAAAAAAGGCAGAGCAGTTGAAAGGTGCCCTTCTGCACTACCAAGCAGTTGGTCGTAACTCCGAACACTAGCTCCATACCATTTCCTTCTTTACTTTTTCGCGAAATACCCCGGAATTCCACCAACTACACATGCGCACAACAAAACGACCAGGAGAGCGAGCCCGTAACAGTTATCACTGCAAAAAAAAAAAACATTTCTCTCAGCGTGAAAAGACGTTGTTTAACCCTGTGCGGTCCGTTGTCGGGCAGGGCCCGACAACGCAACACGGCCGTAGCTGTCCGCTGTCGGGCACCGCCCGACAAGGGTGTTCGGGGGTTAAATTTCGCGGTTTTTCTCACTGCGATTCGTGCGCATTCTTTGTATACATGATGTGCCATCTCTTGAGGGATAAATAAACTATGTTTGTTGAAGTTTACTTTTTTTGCACTAGGGTGCAGCACAATGTTCAGCACGGCTTCTGGATACCAGAGCGTTCTCACTTGCGCGCGGAACAGCACGTTCGCGCGCAATAAACACGATGCGCCATCTCTTGAGGAATAAATAAACTTTGTTTGTTGAAGTTTACTTCTCTTTGCACTAGGGTGCAGCACAATGTTCAGCACGGCTTCTGGATATCCGAGCGTTCTCACTTGCACAGGCCCCGGAAACTCTCGAGTTCACCGAATGTCCATAGAGGGCGAAAAATCAACCGCGGCGCGTTCCAGCATAAGCGCGCAAGTGGAGCTACTGTAATTTGGTCGAATACTTTAGTTTGTATTTTTTCTGCTAGGGGCGCTCAACACGACTCAATATTTGAGCTATTAATGTACATATAATAACCGACAAACACAGTTACAGTGTCATCTTTTTACAAAATAAGCAGTCTATTGTTTTATTGGACTTCTGTTATTAAAGTCCGTGCTTTGTTACTTCAATAAAGGTTTTGAGGCCTCACTGACATGTGATCAGCGGCAGCCCACTGGTATCGATTGCAGTCCGTGCCGTTTATCGATTCAAATTGTACGGCGGTTATATTTGCGAACGGGGTGGTCGTTTCCTTTGAGCAGCATCACGCAGGTTCATTTCAATTAGATATCAATAATACCTCAGCCAGTTTATGCGTCCAACATTCAATAGCTGCCACCAAGCGAACGTGTTTAAAGACGGTGAACTTTATCAGCTGCGGCGTTTCACTGGCGGCTACATGCACGGCTTCCGCCGTTTGTGATCTGCTGCGTCTGGCCGCGTTGCGTCTGGTTTCTCGAAAAAAAAAGTGCTGGCCATCACGAAAATTCATCGCTGGAACCGAGCACAGTCTGCTTGAAGACTACCCACGAAAGCGGATTAACCTTGCAGCCCCTGGGCTTGTGCGCCGGTGAGTAAAAAAGCAGTGCTTCGCATTTTCAACTTTGAATTTCTTTGCGTGCGAGGCGGATAAAGCAGATTCCTGTCGTCATTTCTTAAAAGTATAAAATAGTAATAATTATAAAGTTATTGCCCTTACAAAGCAATTCAAACGAGGCTCTTGCTACTTTGCCAAGTTGCTAAAATTGCTAACATTAGTACAGCATAAATAATAAAGTTTTGGCTATTTCTGCATAAATGATACACCGCGATAAATTCACTGCACATTAGTGACAAGTGTACTTCCGGTGATACAGTTAGATTAACTGCATTTGAGACATAATAAAATGACTGCGTTTATTACTAGTATCTGGCAGAAACAATTGTCATCTAATCGAGACTTCACTAAGCACAGCCCGCACAAGGACACCACTGAAAGAAATGCACACTCAAAACAGTGTTGTGTGTGTGTGTGTTTGTGCGTTTTTCTGTCATGGAGCGTTTCGTGCACTGTTCTCTGTCATACATGAATCACAAACTCACGCACACTTCCACCATAGTAATTGAGGCTTTTTTTTCTTTCGACTCCAGCCTCCAAGACGCTGCTCATATTTGGAGTCATCGCTTTGGACTCTATTGTCTCTGGACATAGAAGTCAACCGTGAACGTGTCTCCACTGGAAGTAACATCAAGGGCCAGAATCCTCACAGGGTATGTTTCTGAACACTTCAACTAGAACCGTGATTTTTCTTCATTTATGGGACTAACTTTTGTTTCACCATTTTTTGCTTGCATGTGTGTCATGGCTTTGTCATTTCTCTTTTCAGGAAGACGGACAAAAGAGAGATTATTGGTCTGCAAGCTGCCCACGCTAAGCCACAAGATGCTCAACCGTCACCATAATGATAACAAGTCCTCTTGAACTACGTGCCTCACTATGAAATGTTTGGAAGTTTACCAGATAGAGAGGTGTGAGCCCTATTAGGAAAACAGTAGTCTACAGTTCTGTATCATACTGAGCGGGAATGAGAAATTTGACATACAAGCTTAGTTGCTTTTAAGGGCGCTTTATGACAATCGGAGAAGTAACATGTTGAGTCCCAACTTGTTTCTTTTGCAGTTATTATAGCCATGACGACCAGAACAGAAACAATGTAGCAAGCTCCTACTTGCTAATGCACAAACTCTGTCATCTGCTCTTTGCAAATCAATTTGACGGGCATTAGTACCACAAAGTATCACATGCTCCCTCACAACGATAATTTGATACATGAAAATGCAAAGAATTTTAAAATGATCAAAAGCACTTACTGCAATTTTAAGTAAATGACACTTCATGTTGACTGAAACTCTAGCAGTCACTCTTCATTTTATTTTTTGCTTAAGGTACCCTTAGGGGCACAGGCATTAAAGAGGGGAGTGGTTACAAAGTAGTAGAGTAAAACAAGCAAGTGCAGTGAGTTCTTGTAACATAATGATTCTCCTGATTATACAATGCTAGCTAATGTTTTGCAAAAAAGTTTGTTATCTGTGATGGCTACTATACTTGGTGGCATTTCTGAGATGTACGGGGCATGAAAGAAAGATTCGTGTTACATGAATCAATTCCTTCCTTACTGCGATTACTGCGATTACTGCAGTTTGAAATGCACTGAGACCACAGTATAAAGTCGTGATGAAGTGTGGTGTGACAGAAAATTTTATGAAATAGCAAAAGATGGCCGACTTTGCGGCGATTAGATAGTGGAATGAGTGCTAGGCCAGTTTACATTGAAGTTATACTTGCGGTACGGTTATAATTAGAAATAATGAAACGAGTAGAGTTACTGTGTACTAGTTCAAGTGAAGTATTAAGATTAACGCGACTGGCATCCAACATTGCAGATGCATATTTAAGTTTCCAGCGAATTACTCTTGTAAAGCTGTAGTTCTAAAGTAGACAGTGCTTTGGAAAAGTTGCGCCATAAGTACCCGAGCATGTGATTAGCACTGCTAATGACGTACTCTATATTATTGGTCCAATTTAAGTTGTTTGTAATGTGTACACCGAGATATTTATATGACATGACAAAATCTAATGGAACGTTAGCATGGCAAGCGCTAGGATTAGAATTAGATATGGAAATGCGCATGATTTTACATTTGTTTACTACAAAAGGCTCATATACAGTTTGCATGAAATCAATAACTAGGCTAGTACTGCACCATAAGAGATAGCTAGAAAAGGGAAGCTGACACAACCGGCCAGCCTATTTCACACTTCACAAACTTCAGAAATCACTAAAAGCAAATTTTCTTTCTCTTCTAACAGCAGATGACAAAACCTGCCCACAGTGTGGTCTCAAAAATATTTTGAAATGTTCTCGCAGAATAAATTCAGCTTAACATTCAGCTAATCAACAGTGAACGAGCAAGGGAAACCTCAGCGAGGGAACTTGTCTACGTTTCGGCCCTCACAAATATGTTTGCTTGCTGAAACGCTGGCTCCCAGTTGAGGCTTCCCTTGCTCACCTGTTACTCAACTGAAGTGTTCATCTCCTTGCAACCTCTTTGCTGTGTTTGAATACATATACCGAGATTCTTTTTCAACATGAAACCACAAATTCCATTTTCCAAGGATGTGTGAACATTAATTGGGCTCGCTTATATGTTGATTTAGTGTCATTGTTTATTCACACAATATTTCCAGAAGTCCTTGTAAGCACTGCTGTCTCCATAACGTTCCCTGCTTTCCCTACAAGCACTTGTGTCAAAGCCTTTGCTGCCGCACCTGAACACTACATGTGCACCAGAAAAATATCAAGAGCTGAAAATGTGATGTAAAATTTAGCATAACGCCCCCCCCCCCCCCTCCTACACTTCGTGCCTCTCGCCAATGTGTTATGAGAGCAATGAGACATTGGAGCTCGAGCTTATCTTGCTGACAGTACATTTTTGCCGAGCCATTTTTTGTGTTCCTTCCTTTAATCTAGCTGAAATCGCCGAATGCAGAGAATATAAAACGTCAAGCAGCACTGTACGCAATACAAGTACGAGGGTAGCTACGTATAAATATCACTGTCTGAACCTTCGTTCTCCCTGCTTTACGGCACGCCGAACACGATGAGAAAACTTCGCTCAATTTCAGCTTTGGGTCCCAATAAATAGATGGTTATCTGTGTTTCTGTATGTTGTAAACTCTGTGACAGACAACATTAAGCCCACCTGAGCTGTACGAAAATTGTGAGCATGTACTGCCTCATTCACCATTGACAATAAACAATGTGAGCTTACTTGTTTGAAGTGTTTTATTGCCAGTTGAGGCCTCTCGGTCACCTGACGACATAATGAAGATATCTGTAGTCATGTTAGAGTACAGTACACACGAATACCTCCCCGAAAGCGGTAACAAAACGCCCCAAACCAGCGAGCGACCAGCGCGACCAGCCCTACGAACCGCTAGCCTAGCGGCCATATTGCTCACTACGTAATGATGATGATATTAGTTTCGATTCTGCCAGCGCCATCTCTCGGTCGCATACTTTAGTTCACAACGCCACCGCTACGCTTATTTTCGTTGCACTGTGAAAGGTACAGTTTCCCTTCTCTAAGTTTGTATGGGTGTTCTGTGACTTGCACGCGCAACCGCACGTTCGCGCGGTTCGCTGAGAAGCATGGCCACATTTTCACCGCGTGCGTTTTACGGTGGTGCATTTAGTGAAAGCTTGTATGGGTTTCCATTTTCAATAGCTTTATTTTGAGGCGCATACACCTGCAGAATCATGGTGAGAAAGAAGAGCGACACCTGCGGTACCGCCGCAACCTCTGCCTACAGCTGGTGGGTGACGTGAGGGCTAGAGCCAAAAAGCGAGGCCCGTCTGCGCGGAAGGAGTGCGAGGAAAGGCTAGATGGGAGGAGCCATTTCGTCTACAAGCTCCCAGGCCGAAGCAGCAAGGACTGTGTCGCTTGTAGCGATCGAAAAACAAACGGAGGCAGGAGAGAAACTGTGTGTTTCTGCAAAACCTGCCTAACAACCCTGGCCGGCACCCAGTAGAATGCTTCGAGCGGTATCACACGCTGCTCAAATATTGGTTGAGGAGTTGCCTGCAGAATGCAAGAGAAAAAATAAATATCCTGTGAATTTCTCTTCCACAGTTGGTGGTTTTGTTAGCGGTGCCGCAAACTGGCAAAACAGTTTCGGACCGGCACAGCCGGAAAGTGGGTAATAGTTTCGGACCGCAAAGGGTTAAACGTACGTGGTATATATAACAAGGTACCCTTCCTCTTTACTAAATTCATAAGGACTTGACCAGGCTAGGGTACTCCTAGCAGATTCCAGACACCGTTCACAAAGCAAGAAGTCAGGTGTTTTAAGCCGCATGCACTTTCAAATGAGACTCGCACATTTACGACACGCTTCAATGGAGCCAAACAACTACAACAATGGAGGCTTCTTTCGTTCCGACAACTGGAACAGACAGACAAACAAGACACTTTATTTTGTCCTAAGGAACTACTTTGTCATAGTCGCGGGCCGCTCCTGCACCGAGAGAGGAAGACCGTGATCTACACTGGAAGAAGTTTATTCTGCAACATTTACTGAAATGTTAATGTACACTATGATAATACCTTTTAACACGAAAGTGTTTTATGCCGGGGTCCACCAAGACTTCACTGACGTATTTCCGTCACGGAAATACGTCATAGAACATAATACAAAGAAAGAAACCAGAAGAAAAAATGTGGTTGATCCCTCTTATATAGGAATCGGTATAGAACACGAAAGTGAAGCGTGTCTTCACAGAAGTAGTGTAATGTTTATTGCACATTGATATATAATGTCTATTGGTGTTTTGTGGCTAAAGCGCCCTTAGGCGTTGATGCACCCACGCTGACGCCTGGTGGCACGTCTCCTCCATCACGACTACCAACGTCGATGACCACGAGCAACCGTCGTGCATATGGAAGCTGCACTACGCTGCACACGCTAGCACAACGCGAAAGACGAAGCACGTAACTGACACACTAATACAACGCGCAAGACAAAGCACGTAACTGAATCGTCACCGAGTCAAATCAGCGCGTACAGCGCGTCGTAATTGCAGCCTCCGCGATCAACTTCAGAAACATTTTCAGAGCTAATTGCGGAGGCCACGCTCCGCTGTGCTGAGTACGGTGAACGCCACCTAGGTGGCGTTGGTAGTGCTTCTTGATGCCAGCGTCCCTTCGAATGCTGGCATCGAGGCGTCGTAGTGCTGAGACCACCGAAGCGTTCACTGTCGGTGCGCGTTAGTAGACAGTTTTAGCAGAGCGTTCACGGTCCGCTCCGCTCAGACCGTCGTGTCCGAACGATTCGCGCAGAGCCGCTCAGCGGAACGCTAGCGGGAGCGCTAATGCGCGTGCGCACAACGCTCATATCGGCAGCGGAACGAAGAACGCTGCCCACGGTCTGCTACGAAGCCATTTGAGCGGAGCGTTAGGGTGCGTCTACTGGTTGCTTTGCCGTTTTACAGCCGCGCTGAGCGCGCGTGGCCGGCGTCTCTGGCAGACGCACTTGTCAAACAAGCCAAATCAACGCAGTTCATGCAACCAGTGGTGTGCGTGAAACGTTAGCGGAGCGGAGCGTAAGCAACGCTCTGCTAAAACTGTCTAGTGTCATAATGCAGTACTTCTCTTTTCTGCTCGTAGGCGGCGGCACCGCCCCGAGCAAGAGCGCGGGTACACGGAGGAGTGTTAGATATATAAGGCGCGTCTGTGTAGCTCTCTGCAAATGCGTTTGTGGCGCAATGGGTTAAACGCTCGGCGATCTATCGTCGCGGACCGAGAGGTCGTGGGTTCGATTTCCAAATTTTGCATGTTTGTGGAACTTTTTGTTCTGGTTTCTTTCTTTGTATTATGTTCTATGACGTATTTCCGTGACGGAAATACGTCAGTGAAGTCTTGGTGGACCCCGGCATAAAACACTTTCGTGTTAAAAAGTTCCACAAACATGCAAAATTTGGAAATCGAACCCACGACCTCTCGGTCCGCGACGATAGATCGCCGAGCGTTTAACCCATTGCGCCACAAACGCATTTGCAGAGAGCTACACAGACGCGCCTTATATATCTAACACTCCTCCGTGTACCCGCGCTCTTGCTCGGGGCGGTGCCGCCGCCTACGAGCAGAAAAGAGAAGTACTGCATTATGACACTAGACAGTTTTAGCAGAGCGTTGCTTACGCTCCGCTCCGCTAACGTTTCACGCACACCACTGGTTGCATGAACTGCGTTGATTTGGCTTGTTTGACAAGTGCGTCTGCCAGAGACGCCGGCCACGCGCGCTCAGCGCGGCTGTAAAACGGCAAAGCAACCAGTAGACGCACCCTAACGCTCCGCTCAAATGGCTTCGTAGCGGACCGTGGGCAGCGTTCTTCGTTCCGCTGCCGATATGAGCGTTGTGCGCACGCGCATTAGCGCTCCCGCTAGCGTTCCGCTGAGCGGCTCTGCGCGAATCGTTCGGACACGACGGTCTGAGCGGAGCGGACCGTGAACGCTCTGCTAAAACTGTCTACTAACGCGCACCGACAGTGAACGCTTCGGTGGTCTCAGCACTACGACGCCTCGATGCCAGCATTCGAAGGGACGCTGGCATCAAGAAGCACTACCAACGCCACCTAGGTGGCGTTCACCGTACTCAGCACAGCGGAGCGTGGCCTCCGCAATTAGCTCTGAAAATGTTTCTGAAGTTGATCGCGGAGGCTGCAATTACGACGCGCTGTACGCGCTGATTTGACTCGGTGACGATTCAGTTACGTGCTTTGTCTTGCGCGTTGTATTAGTGTGTCAGTTACGTGCTTCGTCTTTCGCGTTGTGCTAGCGTGTGCAGCGTAGTGCAGCTTCCATATGCACGACGGTTGCTCGTGGTCATCGACGTTGGTAGTCGTGATGGAGGAGACGTGCCACCAGGCGTCAGCGTGGGTGCATCAACGCCTAAGGGCGCTTTAGCCACAAAACACCAATAGACATTATATATCAATGTGCAATAAACATTACACTACTTCTGTGAAGACACGCTTCACTTTCGTGTTCTATACCGATTCCTATATAAGAGGGATCAACCACATTTTTTTGTAAAAAAAATTAGCCAAATTTTCACTGGAAGCATCAAACTTTATTTCCAATTCTTTCATACGAAAATTGAAAGTAGTTGTAAGGCTTCTTATTGACGCAGAAGAGTTTGTCACGTTTATTCGATGAATTAGTAACGACAAAGAAGGGTGTGGAGTCGCCCATGGAACGAATGCTCATCGACTTCTGTGACGGCCCGTCTAATCCACAGATTTACAGAGGCAACTAAGTGTCCTTACGTGCAATGAATACGAAGCAATTATGACTCTTCCGCGCCATACCTGTCACTTGGTCATGTGCTCTAATGGGCCAAAGTCAATTTTGAGGGCGGACCCCCTAAGGTTTGGACGTGGGCCAAATCAATTTTAAGAGTAGCCCAGTAGGGTTCGAACGTCAGGGAACTCAATTTTCTAATTGGGCAAAGTCAACTTTGGGATGGGCCAGTTCAGGTTTCAATGTGGGTCAACTCAATTTTCGAGTTGGGCAAAGTCAATTTTGGGAAATGTGTGCCCCTTTGTCCCAGCGCAGCTGGGGCGAAGCGTTGCTGGGCGACGCATGGTGACGTCATCGCCAAGCGGAGGCTTTGCGGCTTACACTCGACGGACCATCCTAGAGCTTAAACAGCTTCGCTAGTTCACACAAAATTAATCCGTAGCCCTCCACTACAGCGTGCCTAATAATCAGAACTGCTTTTCGCACGTAAAACCCCAGAAAGAAAAAGAATAGCGTCAAAGGCACAACGTATCGTACTTCGCCGGCTGCTCACGCTGGTAGGGCCGGACCATATCCGAGCCTTAAGATTGAGGATGCGGCCCCTGTTTTCAGCTACGCTGTCGCAGTCAGCCAGCGTCCGTGCTTGCTCGCAGTGATATATAGTGGTCCGCCTGCCGTCACCGTGACTCAGCATCTGGTCTACCGGCCGAGACAGTCGGGTTGCAGCCGGCGCCTGCATGCGCGATAAGTGCACGGCAGTTTTTTTCGAGAAGACGGCGTCGAGCAAGGCCGCGTTTCTCCCGGAAAAGCATTTGGTGCTTTGTAACACAGTGCGGCATTTGGAAAGGTCTGCGTGCGCTATACTGCCGAATCGCTCCGTCCATTCCACCAAATGATGCAAGGCAGCCGGGTACAATCTTGTCCGTATTATGAAGTCCGAAAGCTAAAGAAGTATTCGACAGTTGTCGCGCAAGCGATGTGTCGAGAGCCAACGTTCCGACGAAGGGACTTGTTTTCTTCAAGATCTAGGGAACAGAAGTCCCCGCGTCAAAAAGTTGGCTGCTGAGAGATCTGCTCGATAACGGTCGAACATTTGAAGCCTACATGCCTGCATGTTCTTGTGTACCTATGGCTTGTTCGTAATGGTAACCTAGGATGAGATATCTTGAGGGGACTGAGCACTCGATGGCCCACTAGCGGGGATAACATGTACGCGTAATTGTTACTGCGACGAACGGGAAGTTAACAAGTAATTTGCTCTTTTCTGTGTCCAGTTTTCAGAGAGAGAGTGATGACTGTAATGGAAAATATTATGTGACCCCCGACGCTCACGGCTCTGTGACTCCTAGCACTTCTGGGAAGCTCAAGTGTTCAAGCAGGAGACACCGGAAGAGCTACGCCAAAAAAGAGCGGCTGAAGGTATGTGAAACACCATTGTCGTCATTACTGCTGCTGTCCTTGAATCTAAAACTATGTCGTATATACACGAAGGATATGTGCTGAGCTTTTTGACTCGAAAATACGAGCAAACCCCGCTGAGGCTTCGCAACGGTCAAAATTTAAAAAAAAAAGTTGCAGTGGCTTAGCTCGGCTATGCCAGGATATACGTAGCGTTAGCAAAGGCTCAGCTGATTATTCTTAGCTTTTCTGGTTGTCTCCTACGCTCAACTGCTAATTGCCAGGCAACTACTTCGGGATCCGATGAGTCAAGCTTCTCCGTTCTTCTGCGCTGTTGAGCAGCATTTGCGCTCTCCTTCTCCATGGCTATACCACACTGACAAACGCCAGTCAGAAGCGCAGCGGCTCCAGCGCAGTGTCAGACGGCGACTGCACAGCGAGCGCGCGCCGGCGCCAGTGCGTCTACCACGGCTACGACGTCACTCCTCTGGAATGCGCAGACCGGCGGCGGTGAGTCGCGCGCGGCGGCGGAGGAGTGCGCTAGAGGTGCCGGCTCCGGTGGCTCCGGTGCGCAAGCCATGTGACATCACTGATCCTTGCGCATGCGCAGCACGGCTCTTGATGTGCCGCGCGAAACGGGCTTGGCTAGGCCAGTGTAGCTAACGCTACAAAATACGGATCTACAAGTGAAATTGTGTGGTTAAAGGGTCCATAAAACGCTTTTTCTCGTACGCCTTGACACTCGGGGCATCACTCAAGTAATTGTTTCTCAAAATAATTTTGTACGATCACGCAGGTACGAGTGGTTAGACATACCCTCCCCTCAATGAACCCTCCCCTCAACTTTTACACCGTGCGCCCAGCGGTGTGTCCCGGCTCCTTTAATCTGTGACGCAAGTGTTCTCTCCTTCCCGTTGATTTGAACCGAGTGTGCCCTTGCGTAATTTTCATACAAAGTTTTAACACGAAAGTGTTTTATGCCGGGGTCCACCAAGACTTCACTGACGTATTTCCGTCACGGAAATACGTCATAGAACATAATACAAAGAAAGAAACCAGAAGAAAAAGTTCCACAAACATGCAAAATTTGGAAATCGAACCCACGACCTCTCGGTCCGCGACGATAGATCGCCGAGCGTTTAACCCATTGCGCCACAAACGCATTTGCAGAGAGCTACACAGACGCGCCTTATATATCTAACACTCCTCCGTGTACCCGCGCTCTTGCTCGGGGCGGTGCCGCCGCCTACGAGCAGAAAAGAGAAGTACTGCATTATGACACTAGACAGTTTTAGCAGAGCGTTGCTTACGCTCCGCTCCGCTAACGTTTCACGCACACCACTGGTTGCATGAACTGCGTTGATTTGGCTTGTTTGACAAGTGCGTCTGCCAGAGACGCCGGCCACGCGCGCTCAGCGCGGCTGTAAAACGGCAAAGCAACCAGTAGACGCACCCTAACGCTCCGCTCAAATGGCTTCGTAGCGGACCGTGGGCAGCGTTCTTCGTTCCGCTGCCGATATGAGCGTTGTGCGCACGCGCATTAGCGCTCCCGCTAGCGTTCCGCTGAGCGGCTCTGCGCGAATCGTTCGGACACGACGGTCTGAGCGGAGCGGACCGTGAACGCTCTGCTAAAACTGTCTACTAACGCGCACCGACAGTGAACGCTTCGGTGGTCTCAGCACTACGACGCCTCGATGCCAGCATTCGAAGGGACGCTGGCATCAAGAAGCACTACCAACGCCACCTAGGTGGCGTTCACCGTACTCAGCACAGCGGAGCGTGGCCTCCGCAATTAGCTCTGAAAATGTTTCTGAAGTTGATCGCGGAGGCTGCAATTACGACGCGCTGTACGCGCTGATTTGACTCGGTGACGATTCAGTTACGTGCTTTGTCTTGCGCGTTGTATTAGTGTGTCAGTTACGTGCTTCGTCTTTCGCGTTGTGCTAGCGTGTGCAGCGTAGTGCAGCTTCCATATGCACGACGGTTGCTCGTGGTCATCGACGTTGGTAGTCGTGATGGAGGAGACGTGCCACCAGGCGTCAGCGTGGGTGCATCAACGCCTAAGGGCGCTTTAGCCACAAAACACCAATAGACATTATATATCAATGTGCAATAAACATTACACTACTTCTGTGAAGACACGCTTCACTTTCGTGTTCTATACCGATTCCTATATAAGAGGGATCAACCACATTTTTTTACCGTTAAGCCTGGCCGACGTGAAGCGAAATTCACAGTCGAACTGCACGCGATGAATGCCGAGGCGGCGGCACAGTATTCGCTGGCTTTATTTTCTTTTTTTTTTCGTTTTTGAATGCTGCATGAAGCGAAAAAAGACGGATGCCGCGGACGTTCGCCGCATTGCTTCGACCGTATATGTAATTTACAAACTGCAAAGTAGCTGTTTCGGGTATTATTTTGATTTGATTATCGCCGGATAACACGAAAATATCTAATACGCACGTCTACGATTCTGTATATATTACACTCGTAAGATTTCTTTGTAGCCGTCAGCGGAGAACGAAGCCGCTGCCGCTAACTTGTGATTGTGGTGAAATAGGCTATTTATAACGTTTTTTCTGCTCTAAAAGCAAAACAAGATTACAAAAAACTGAAAATTTTCAGATCCCGCGTGCAGTGAAGTTGTGTCAAGCATTTCACGCAAACCTAAAGTGTCGATGTTGTGCCAAGCATTTTTCAGGTTCTTGGCTATCTAGCACTGTTGTGGTTCCGCAAAACGACACGAGGCGGACCAACGTCTTTTTGTAAATTATAATGATATGTAGTTGATATTATCATTGTATGTTATGATATGTGAATGATGATATATGAATTGTAAATGATATGAAGTGACAGGAAGCAAGCACCATGAACCTCCTCACCTGAACGTTTTCTTAACTCTATATACCTACGATATCAGCAATATTACCCCACAGGAGACATTCGCCCAGTATGGACGTGTAGAATTTAGAGGAAAGTGCAATGGTCCCGTCAAAATCAGGATCAAATGCTTCGGAACGCAGCCAAAAAGCGACACATGACTTCGGGAAACACTGTGCCCTTTAAACGTCACATATGGGGCAAGGAATGTGAGAATCCTGTATGTTTCAACATAATTGAATAAAATTCTTCAATTGTGCGTGCCCTAAGCTCGGTTTTAATGTGAAACACGCCGTAGTGAGGGAATCCTGAATAATTTTGACCACCTGCAGTCCTTTAACGTGCACCCAATGCACTATATTTCAAAGTACACAATACGTCTAAATTGAAGAATCGTTTACATTTTGATCATAGCCTCAAAGGATATGGCAAAGCAAAAGAAACAAAGACAACACATGGAGCAGTTTACGCGACCTTATCGAAAAAAGTAGGCGGCACTTTTATATCTACATGATTAATTATGGAAAACAAATAAGGCAATCAATTGTGTTTAGGGCCCAGTACAAGAATATATTGCTGTGCAAACGAAAACGAAGCACGCCAAAACTGGGAATATTGGCTAGCCCACGAGAGTTATTGTCGTGCAGTGCTGAACGGAAAATGCAAATCTTTAGAGCTTGCTTTTTTTAAGCAATCATATTTGCGCCATGGCTTGAAGATAGGTGCCACAGTCTCACACGAGCTTTGTGTAATGGGCAACATGGTTAGAGGTCCGCCTTTCTAGCAAACTCTCAAACTAATAAAACTGAAGGTCTGTGCAACTGCGCATTCCGCTGTTGGGCATCCGCGCGTCACATATTCTACCGGTTACTGCTGTTGCAGGGCAGTTGTGTGAGGAAATAGACTGTCAAATCTCGGCCCTAGCTGATTTGGAGCGCGTTGGTGCATTTTCTTTTCTGAACGGAAGCTCGCGCGCCATAGGTTAGAGCTTATATCCTGGAGAGAGTTAATAAACTTCCAAGTGCAACCGTCTGTGACAAAATGGATGACGCTTAAGCTTCGCTTGTAAGAGTGGAACGCGATAGCATTCAAATATCCCTGACTGCTTCTCGCGCTTCCCGACAACTGCAGCTTAAGCAACCGTAATGGTTACCGGGAAACACTGGCGGCGAACGCTGTGCACCAAGGCGAGCTTTCTGGTAGAAAGGCGGCCGCGTGGGGCGATCCCGGAGGTAGTGCAAGGCTTACACCAAAAATTACATATTTTTAAGGTTTCCGTTTTTCTCTAATAATTCTAATATTCCAGTCTGAGAAGATTTGATATAAAAGGCATGAGTTGTGGGTGTTTCGTTTCATGACATTTGTTTGTGGATTGTCATTCTCAAAATTCTGAGGAATAGCTCTGCCAAGAATAATGCAAGACAAGGTATGAGCAACATTATTGATAGAATGCTGTGGCAATTTAACGCGCATAGTACCGCATGTCATATAAGAAGGCGTGGCATATACATGTACCTTAATATATGCGGAGGATCTGCGTGGTTGGGGATGATTTTCTCGGCCGCGGACGCCGGCGCTCACGCCGACACCAACGCCGGATTTTCTGCGACACGGGGCCCTTAACGCTGTCGCGTTAATACAACAAGGCTCTATAAAGCTGTTGACATTCGATCCGTTCTTCTAATGACAATGAATTAGTGATCGTGTGTTTAAAACTGACCCTAATTGTGCTTGACAGTTGACTGTCTTCTTTTTGCAGTAGTCCGTCAAAGCGTGGTACCTAAAGTGCTGCAGAACACATTACTGGTCATTATATATATATATATATATATATATATATATATATATATATATATATGCGTCTGCGCTTGAGTGTGTGATTTTCGATTCGATATTCGATACTCTTCGTATTAACTTCGTATTCGCAAAAGTCATGGGCTCTTTAAATGCAAATACGAGAAAAATGCCGTAGCATTACGTAGCACCACTTCGAGGTTTCGGGTGTATGACTGAAACCGCTTTCGGCGCTTTGCAATGTGTTGCTCAGAAGCCCGCTTGACGCACGTCCTGCCACCTCGAGGACTGAAATCAAACTGACAGTGATCCGGATGCGTATATTGTTTTCCGCAGATTATTGCACACGCGAGAGAGAGAGAGAAAAAAAAAAGGAGGGCGATGAGGATGGCGCGACCCCCCCCCCCTTTTTTTTTTTTTTTTCGACGACGACGACGACGCTCGAACGCAATCATTTGGTTTGTATGAATACACGATCTGGAAGCGTGGCTGTATCCCATGCAATAAAGAAAAAAATGTGGCTGTATGGCCTAGTGGTTAAGATGCTCGCTCTGGGATCGGTGGTACGCGGGTTCGAATCCCGCCTTGGCTTTTTTTTTCTTGGTATCATCATTTTCTTTTTTTTCCTCTCTGTTTGGAGGCGCCGGCGTTGGTGCCCCGGTGCCGCGGCGGAAACCGCGGTGCTAGGCGCCGACGCGAAGCGGCGGTCATTCGGTTGTTGCGGAGCGCAGCGTAGCAACACCCCAAATAAAAAAATACTGCTCCAGTCAGGTAGCCTGCTTCCTCCCTGATAGTGAGATTATATTTGGAACATCAAAACAGTGATGCCTTTATTTAGGAATACCATGGATCCCTTAACAGCAGCCACAGTTGTGCCTAGCCACCTGCAGCCCAGCGTGTTCTCCGTTCCAACGCTTCCAACGCCAGCGGCGGCGTTGCAACGGAGGCGTTCCGCCGGTGCCATCCTTCTCGCCCTCTTTTTTTTCTCTCTCGCTTGGCAATCATCCGCGGAAAGCAAAATACGCGTTCCGGATCTGACCATCATCAGCTGCACTGTACACACATACATTCTCTTGTGAGCTCTCCCATCTCCTCTTTACCTGTGCCACGTGACCGAATTTTGACACGTGACGCACATTCTTTTTTCCACTTCGACAATCCAAATTTCAAGGCATTATAATTTGATATTCGCCCACCTGTATGTTGCGCGACATCTCGTTTGTACAGCTTTGCTCTCTTTGATGTATCAGTTACTCAATTTGTAACGGATGTGCAAAACATTTCTGTCGCATCAACTTTTTCGGAGAACTGTTAGCTGCTTCCCAACCTCAATAAGGAAGCAATGAGCCTATTTTTCTTCCCTATTTTCAAGAGCTTGAAATAAGATTTGGGGCTTCTTCTGGAAAACAGTGTGCGATGTTTTTATCACGCTGAAAGTAATGTAATGCGAAGAGCAATTTTATAAAATTGGCAGAATGACCTTGTGCTACTGTTGCGGCTGAAACGAAAGTGCTTTACATTGGCTCCGCTAAGATTTGGCTCCGCTAGCGATGTGACGACTTCTCCCAGGATAGAATGAGAGCCACGCCGGGGGAGGGCAGGTCATGTGACCGACAGAGCAGGAGAGGCGGGCTAAGCGAGCAGGCGACCAATGAAAGGGCACGCACTGGGGGAAGGAGGCGACCAATGAGAGGCGACAAGAAGTGGTGGTAAGTGGTTCTTGAGGGAAAGGGAAAGGTTGGCGCTATCTTCTGCAGCCCTTGAGGGAGCACGGCTCAGCGCCAAGGCGACCAATGAGAGGCGACAAGAAGTGTTTCTGTGCGGTGCGCCCTTTCTCATAACGTGCAACGCGTAGAGCTGCTGCCGACGCTGTCCATGTTTCCCCGCGTTCGCGCCGAACGCGAGTGCTGCCCGTGACTGCAGCCGATGCCTCTGGTGGCGGCTCGGCAGGTTTTATTGCGATAGCAATTATATGGACACTCAAAAGCAGATTTCTGCCGTCGGCGTCGCCGTCGCCGTCGCCGTGAGGTTCCGTATGACGTCAATGGAGATGAAATCGTCGCCGCGCGCCGAACGCTGTATGTGCGAGGGAAAGGGCGCGAGGGGCGCGCGCTTTCACGGGGAGTGAACGCACGGCGGAGAACAAACGCGCGTTCTGCGCCGTGCTCCCTTAAGGGCTGCAGAAGTAGGCGTCTCTTTCCTCCTTTACAATCACCATATATGTAGAGCTGGCGCTGAGCCGTGCTCCCTCAAGGGCTGCAGAAAATAGCGCCAACCTTTCCCTTTCCCTCAAGAACCACTTATCATCATCATATATGTAGAGCAAACGCGCCTTCTTCCGACGCGCGAGAGGCCGTGGGGGAGGGGGGAGGGGGAGGGAAGGGGGGCGACGTTTAGCTACGGCACCAAGTGCCTATTTATATCAGAGGCTCCGGCAACAGTCACCAACGCCGCACGCATTTTGAGCGAACGCGGGCAAAACGCCGACGGCGTCGACAACAGTTCTGCGCGTTGCCGGTGCTGCTGCATGTCCAAGTTTATACAGCTGATAAAGCTAATATCATTACTCCGTATAGCTCTCTACAAATTTGCTATCGCAATTGATGCTTCGCCTTTCAGGTGAAACTGCGACAACTTTTTGACCAGAGAACTAAACACTCGTCGACTAGCGTCGGAAATCCCTGCCTCTTTTTTTTTTAGGGGTGAAGCTACTTAAGGCGTGGGTCTGTACATCCTCTGTATGTAGCCACCTCTCGTTTAGTTCTTAGAGTGTTCACTAGATGGCACTGTTTGGCGCGCGCTCGGAGTCGCCGGATGGACAAGGCTGCAGAGCGGCGAGCGCGCAAGGCGGCGGCAGCGCGCGCTCGCAGACAGAATCCCGATGTGCGAGCCCGTGAGGCAGAAGCGCTCCGTGAAGCTGCGCGACGCCGTCGCCAAGATCCTGCCGTACGTGAAAGAGAGGCCACAGCGGCACGGCTGCGGCGTGAACAGGATCTGCAGAACGTCAGAGAATGGGAAGCGGCGAGAAAGCGCGCGTATCGGCAGGCAGACCCCGATGCAGTGAGAGCTCTTGAGGCGTCTGCAAAACGCATCAGGCGAGCTCAGCCCGAAGGTGCCGACGCGCGGTTTAAGCGAGACTTTCTAGACGTTTCGTTCGGCCATAGTTGTGGTGTGTGCGACAGATTGTGGTTCTCAAACAGTCTAGTCACAATATCTTCCATCAAGAACGACCAGGCTCGCGCCAATGCTATTGCCGTTCTCCAGCGCTGTTGGTGATGTAGTGGGCGAACTTTCACTGAAGAGTCACGGTTTTACCGATGATTTCCCCTCAGGAGCTTCGCCCCACTCATAATCATTCACCCCGTGGATATGCTGTGATTTTTTTTATTTAACTTTATTCTATTCTATTTTATTTTTATTGTTACCGTAATGTTGTGTTCCTTCCCTGATGATGAATGTTGCGGATATCTGACATCCACCGAATTTTCGTCCCGCTTTCCGTGTTTATCCATGACTTAGCCAAGCATTCGTTCATATTTTGGATTGTCGGTCTCATTTTCATTTACCTTCGAATTTGGCAAGCAATAAAATGTTTTTCACTAAAAGCGCGCTATTCGGCGTACCAGTTCTAGCTTGACAATTATTTTTCTTTGTACACGTGAACTTTGATATCATTGGAGGCTGAGTAGTTTGCACATGAAATTCTTTAGCGAAAATAAAACCTTTCAGGCACTCCATCAACGGTGTTCACGCTTCATATCAGAAATTTTATTCTGCAGGACAGCAATGAGGATTACTGTGGATACAGCTTTCTGTTGCTCAATACGTGCTACATAAAATTGTTCTTCCGAGCGTGAAAGAAGCCCGCAAATGCACGCAAAGTGCCTCGAGCGGCCAGTCGCGCGGCAAGTCTGCGTGTATTCGCGGGCTTCTTTCACATTCGGAAAAACGCATTTAAGTAGCACGTATTGAGCAACCGAGAGCTGTATCGGGAGTTTTTCATGTTGCTCTACAACTTTCTTATTGACCCTTTGACAATTAGGGCAGTACTTCTCAAGTTAGATAATTAATTACAATTACCTATTTAAATCTCTGTAACAAAAGAATTACTGGTGGCTACTCCACTGTACTTGAAACAATACGCACTAGGCTTGCTTCGCGAAACGCCGTTCCATTTTTTTAAGTGGTGCTGCATGATAGCTGGGACACCCTGTATAAGTGCTGAAGATATGTAAGCCGCCAGAACAATAATTGAGAACTTCTGCCTTTTTTTTCGTAAGTATGTAGCTAAATTTCTCGCTAAAATGTCAGACTGACTTGCTTCCCTATGCTTTGCGGCTGAAAAAGAGAAGATAGTGTTTTGTCTCGCAAAAACCTGAACCATAGTTCGGTCAGCAAACTGACCGTTTGCTCGGAGCTTTATTTTTTGGTAACGTTTTCAGTTCTGAAATTTTTACCCAAAATAATGCTCACCGGCCGATCTCAGTGAGGCATCACAACAGGCTTCGCTCTTAGGGTCTTTCCTTGCCGGCTGTTCTCGCCGGTTGCTTGCATCATTTACAAAGCAGCCATTGCTGGCTTTTCATCGTGCAGTTAACCACTGTTCTATTCGTGGTCGTGGCTGGCTTTCGTGTATTGCTGTGTTGGCAATGTTGATGAGCTGAGAGTTTGCTTAGCGTTTCCGATGAGGGCCCACAAACTGCCACACGATGCGCTCACGCTAGAGACGAAGATCGCAGTTACTGACTCTTCGGGAGGTGTCCGTTTCACTGAAACGGCAACACTTCTGGCTAAATTACACTTTCTTTAGTTTCGTATTTAGGTTCTGTGCCGCTAGCTGTAGTGAGCGGCAGTTTGCAAAAAGAAACTTAATAAGAAGAAGCTTTTTCTAATCAAATTCGTCACAGCTATTACCTGCTGTTGAGAATAAAATATCGCTCCCTTTAAAGAAAAACCTTGAGTAGCCATGAGCTCATCTTTCGGTAAATGGAACATGCGATACACGGAACTTATTTCCCTGGTCCCATGGGATTACGTTTACGAAAACCCACTGTATTTGTTTCTGGAGATCAATAAGAACAAGTGCAGCCAATGAAGGCGAGCAATGAATGAAGGCCAGCAACGTGTGGGCCTTCCACGTAAGTTCGAGAATTACTAGTGCGGCCTGCTTAACTAGCACCAAAAAGTCATTTGTCACCCTAGAAGTAATGTAAGTTCAAGCAGACATTTTATATGCGTTAGTGTGCTGAAGCAGCTGGAAAGTTCCAGCAGCACGACATGTGTGAATTCACACTAAGATATATTAAATTTGAAAACACATTTAAAATAGTACCACTTAGCTTATATGAGTGCAGTGAAAAGCACGTCGATCTTCAGCATCCTTTCATTTTTTTTTCTTTGACATCCATGATCCTACGGGCACATTAAATTATGAAGTGCTACTAAAAAAGTCCCCGTTTCGCTAAACCATCTCTTTTAATGATAGAGTGAAATCGACCGTGTACGTGACACATCTCTTCTATAAGTATGAAGCACGAAAACAAAGATATGTTAGGTCGTACAGCGGTTTTTCTGTATGAGCAACTTACAGTCTACGATTTCTCTGTGAAGCAGCATGTTGCCCTTCACATTGCTCCCTTTTAGTAATCATTATAATCATCATCATCATCCTCGTCAATTTATATATAGGTCCACTGCAGGACGAAGGCCTCTCCCTGTGATCTCCAATTACCACTCTCTTGCGCTAGCTGATTCCAACTTGCCCCTGCAAATTTCCTAACTTGATTACCCGACCTAGTTTTCGGCCGTCCCCGGCTGCGCTTTCCTTCGCTTGGTATCTATTCTGTGACTACAAAGGTCCACCGGTTATCGATCGTACGCATTACATGACCTGCCCAGCTCCATTTTCCCTCTTAATGTCAGCCATAATATCGGCTATCCCCGTTTGTTCTCTCATCCACATCGCTCTCTTCCTGTCTCTTAACGTTAGGCCTAACATTTTTCATTCCATCGCTCTTTGGAATTCCATTCATTCATTCCTTTCATTCCATCTTTCCTTCCATCGTCCTTACCTTGCTCTCAAGCTTCTTTGCTAATCTCCAAGTTTCTGCTCCATATGTTAGCACCGGTCGAACGCAATGATTGTACGCTTTTCTTTTCAACAAGCCTGGTAAGCTGCCGGTCAGGATTTGGCAATGCCTGCCGTATGCACTCCAACCCATTTTATTCCTTCTGTAAATTTCTTTCTCATGATCAGAGTCCGCTGTGAGTAATTGAAATAGATGAACGTGCTCCTTTACGGACTCTAGAGGCTGACTGGCAAGTCTGAATTCTTGTTCCCCTGCCAGGCCTAATTATTAAACATTATGTTTGTCTTCTGCATATTAGTCTTCAACCCCACTCTTACACTTTCTCGGTTAAGGTCCTCAATCATTCGCTGTTTTCGCCCCCATTGTTGCTGAATAGGACAACGTCATCTGCAAACCAAAGGTTGCTGAGATATTCGGCGTTCATCCTCACTCTTAAGCCGTCCCAGTCTTCTTCTTTTGAATACTCCTTATAACCATGAAGTGGATATCATTGGAGAGACTGTATCTCTTTGCCTAACCCATTTCTTGATAGGTAATTTTCTACTCTTCTTGTAGAGAACAAATGTAGCTGTGGAATTCTTCTAGATATTTCTCAAGATATTATGAGCCTAGATGACTGCTGGTATCTCTACAGAATCAAATGCATTTTCATCATCTATGAAAGCCATATAGAGGGCTTTATTGTACTCTGTAGACTTTTGGTTTACCTGATTGATGACATGGATATGATCCATAGTAGAATATCCCTTCCTCAATCGAGCCTGTTCTCTTAGTTGGCTGAAGTCAAGTGTTTCCCTGATTCTATTGGAAAATATCTTGGTGAATATTTTATACAATACTAAAAGTAAGCTAATGGGGCTATATTTCTTCAATTGTTTAACGTCTTCCTTCTTATGAACGTGTATAATGTTGGCGGTATTCAAGCTTTCTGGTACACTTCATCTAAATCTCTCGAGTTTGACACTTCCATGTGTTGCCGTTTCTTTATTAGGCCCTCTGTTACTTGGCAGAGCTTACCTTCTGGTTGCCGTGGTGCTTTACCGCCTACTTCTATTGCGGCTTTTGGGATCAGCCTAGTCACGGTTTCATCCATTACCACTATGTTGTCTTCATCTTCCTGTTCTAAAGCTGCATATTTGTTTGCGAGCACCAGCCTGAATTGGTCTGCTTTTACCCTTACTGCGTCTAGGTTGGCCTGTTTCTTCTTGAGTAATTTTATTTATTCTCTCTTCAAATTGAGGGAAATCTTAGATCTGACTAGCCTGTGTTCAATGCACTTTACCCTACCTAACACTTCTAAATCCTGCACTATGCTGGGATCGGCGGAGAGTATGAAATCTATTTCATTCCTTGTTTCTCCATTCGGGCTTTTCCAGGTCCACTTCCTGGCGTAGCGCTTCCTGTAGAAGGTATTCATTATTCGGAGCCTATTCCTTTCCGCGAATTCTACCAACATCTCGCAGCTAGTGTTCTTAGAATCGGTGCCGTAGTTGCCAACTGCTTGCTCACCAGCCTGCCTTTTCCCCACTTTTACATTGAAGTCGCGCATGACTACAGTATACTGAGTTTGCACCTTTCGCATTGCTTATTTAACTTATTTATATAAATGTTCTATTTCTCTGTCATCGTGACCGGAGTTTGGGGCATAGGCTTGTACTACCTTCATTCTATACCTCCTATTCATCTTTATTACGACGACTGCTACCCTCTCATTTATGCACATTCATGAATATTGCGCACTATGTCCTTATAGACTAGAAATCTTCGTATTCTCTATTACCTGGAAGACCTCTGTAGCAGAGGACGTGAGCGTTAGTCAGCAATGTATAAGCTTTACCAGTTCTTCTAACCTCACGAATGCCAATAATATCCCAGTCAATACCTAATAATTCTTCAAATAGCCCTGCTAAGCTATCTCCACTCCATAGGGAGCACATGTTGAACGTTGCTGGGTTCCGTATCTAGTGGCGGCCTGACCGGACTCATTGATTCTTAGCACCCTCTGCCGCGTCACAGGCCTGACCACCACCTTGGTCAGGTGCTACGCAGCCGCTGGGGTCTTAGGGCCATGGGTTAATTGCAGGAGTCATGAGGGAGGTAGTTGCCGAATGCTGAACCAGGGAGGCCAATTCCTGTTCTGGTGAGGGAGGGACTTTATTGAAGCTTAGTGGGCCTTCCTAATTTGGTTGCACCTGGACTAGTATATCCCGACTAGATCTCGGCGATAATTTTTGCTGGTGTCAGGCGCCACTCCATGCCTGAAAATGTAGTGGACTGGTGGAGGCTTCGAACTTAAGACCTTTAGATTAGAAGGCGGGTGTTCTACCTCTGCTCTACGCCACCGTATGATTTTACCTATTCTGGAATTAGTTTTCGCTAATTGTGGGCACTGCCTCGAGCGAGCCCTGCTTAGTCCAAGCGAACTCACTCCATTTCCCGAAAGTGTGCCGTACAGTGGTTTTGCCTCAACTTGTCTTTATCTGCAGCAGTGCACCTTTCACAGGGGTATTGTGCGATGTAAAAAATTCCTTTCTTGTGTTTGTATTTTAGATATGCTTATCAATTAACTCAGCCATTACTGCCGCACGATTAAATTCTCCATTATATTGGCGCAAGTACCCTCGTATTTTACCAATTCCGCAACTAATTTTCGGTAATTGTGGGCACTGCCTCGAGCACGCCCTGCTTGGTCCAAGCGAACTCGCTGCATTTCCCGAACGTGTGCCATGCGGCGGCTTTGCCTCAACATGTCTTTATCTGCGGTGGTGCACCCTTTACAGGGGCATTGTACAATGTGGATAATTCTCGATCATAATGGAGTTAATTATTCCCGTACTACTAGTTAACTACTCTGCGACTATTTATCTACTTGTGGGCACCCCCGAAGGCCCCATCCAGACACCACTGACTTGCGAGAGCCCTGCTTTGTCCAGGCAAAATCGTTCCATTTCCCAAGTTTGCCTTATAGCGGCTTTCCCCCAACGTGTCTATATCTACGGCGGTGCACCCTTTACAATCAAATTGTGCAATGTGTTGAACTTGCGATCATAACGGCGCTAATTATTCCTGTATCTCTATTATTTACCTACTCTGCGACTAAACTTCGCTAGTTGTGGGCAGCGCCGAGGATCACATACATGTCATCAATAAGCTAATCCAAAAATCTTGAGTACAATAAACCCCTCTATATAGCTTTCATAAATGATGGAAATGTATTTGATTAAGTAGATACACCAGCAGTAATAGAGGCTCATATTATCTTGGAAAATATCTACGAGGATTCCCCAGCTACACTGGTTCTTCACAAGAAAAACAGAAAATTACCTATCAAGAAAGGGGTCGGGCAAGGAGACGCAATCTCTTCAATGCTATTCACTGCATGCGTCGAAGTATCCAATCTCTTAGACTGGGAATGATTAGGAGTGAGTGTCAACGGAGAATATTTCAGGAACCTTCGGTTTACGGATGCCATTGTCCTATTCAGCAACAATGGGGACGAAAACAGCAAATAATTCAAGACCTTGACAGAGAAAGTGTAAGAGTGAGTTTGAAGATTATTATGCAGAAGACAAAGATGGTCTTCAATAGCCTGGCAAGAGAGCAAGTATTCAGGATCGTCAGTCAGCGCCTAGAGTCTGTAAAGAAGTACGTTTATCTAAGGCAAATACTGACAGCGGACCCTGATCATGAGAAGGAAACTTACGGAATACTAAGAGAGAAAGCTTCGCGATCAAACATCATTCTTTAAGAAATGGGCTTTGATTTTTAGACACGTTTCATAGCGTCCATCGAAGCGGTGCTTTAAAAAAACACACCTATAACTTTACCATACATCTCCACAGATTTTACACACACGTTATAGTATAACAACTCTACGCTGGCGGCAAATTAGTTAGCCTATGCGCTTGAACACAATCACTTTTCACAACTGTTAAAGAAATACGTAGCCACATGCTGTTTGTAAAGCCAGTTTCTGTACTCGGGTTTATTACGGTACCATGCATGTCGAATTCCTAAATTATTCGGCTCCAAACGCGAAACGTGCGCGCTGTTTCCATCTCCGAAGCATCGCAAAGGTGCCCTTATAAGATTTAAAGGCCAGATTCGGCATTCTACGCCAACTTTCATACGTCGTAAGACATTGGAGGTAATTTCTAAGTAGGTGTCAAAGATAGCGTCATTATTGTTAGCCAGGCTTTGTCGAAACCGTGGACCGCATGCATTTTCATTATGGTTGACCATATAGAAAGAAATGCAAGCGCCGAATAACAATTTTTAGAAAATCAATATTTTCAGATCATCAGTCTCTATTGAAAAACCATCGTACATTGTTGTATATGTGACCATTACTCTGGTTTTCCAGAAACATACAAATGCACACCGAACATCATGTCTGCTTGCGCCTATTAGTGTACAGTTGCTGTTACTATGTAGCCTTGGAGGTATTTTGCTGTTATCGCCACTTCCACACTTCATAACAAAGCGAATAGTTTTCGTGTGCCTGTTTCGCCTACTATCGTGTATGGCGGCTGTCGCGGGGGTCGGACTTGCGACACAAATGCACCCAGGCAAAGGGCACGTGCTTTCTGTTGGCCAGCCTGTGATCCGCAGCGTGAAGCATGCAGTCGTCTGCGAGAAACGGACGCTAAATTTTAAAAAGCCAGCAGATTCCGCGCCCTGTCGGAATCGATTCGCTAAGCAGTGTGTGGGGAGCCTACAAAGTTAACGAAACGACCATGAGAGCACCAATATGTAGGCGGCTCTTTCATGACCTACATGGCACGCATGCCATGACATTCATGTCATAAGTCCTAAGGAGTCCCTTTAGCTACACCTAAAAGACCTTGCGGCGAAAGCCTTAGTCATGCTCATCATTATGGATTCGACCACAATTTTTATTGCTTTCTTCACGTACTGCCCACGTCCGAACCCATTTCAGTGGTTTTTCAGTATTATTCCTTTTTTCGCTGAGTCACTGCTTTTTTTTCTGCTCAGTCATGGTATTGATTATGACTTCTACCATCATCCTTTAGTGTTTCCTTCTATTAGTACCGACATCAGAACACATTTCAGTGCTTTTTCAGTGTTAACCTTTATTTGCTGAGTCATTGTGAATCATGCTGAGTCATGCTCATGACGATAATTTTTTCTATCATCCTTTAGTGTTTCCTTCACTTAGTGCCCATGTACAAACCCATTCTAGTGGTTTTTGAGTGGTAATATTTTCCCTGAGTCATTGTCGTTTTTGTTCTGTGTCATGCTCATGACTATAACTTCTACCAGCATCCTTTAGTGTTTCCTTCACTTAGTACCAACGTCCGAACCCATTTCAGTGATGTTTGAGTGTTAATATTTTTCGCTAGGTCATTGTCATGACCTACACGACACGCATGTCGTCCCAATTATGTCGTAACCTATCGCTTATGTTCGTCATGAACTCTTGTCATAGTATGCCAGTTTTCGTACATACCAACTTGAAGAAACGACCATGAGAGCACTAAGACGTAGGCGGCTAGATAGATATATACTGTCAAAGTAGCAAATGTTCGCCAAGAAATGCTTCGAATTTAAAATTACGAACGCCGACGGTTTTCCTTCGGTTACATCTCCTACAACATCGAGGTGACATGCCTGCAACGCCGCTGGGAGGCGTTCCTTGTCAAGCCAGCGTTGCCAGCCTCCAGGGGAGGTGGGTATTCTGCAAGTGTCCCCCTTGTGGGCATGTCCATTTCGTCTGCTGCTGAAGTTCTGATTGGCTGGGCTGGGGAGAGAAAGAGACAGGCGCTCCCAGCCAATCAGCACTTCTGCAGCAGACATGGACACGTCCACAAGGAGGACACTTAGAGAATCCCCCCATCCTGGTATCTGCCAGGGAGCTCTGCAGCAGCAGTACCCTCTTGCGCGGTATCGGGCCAACATGTCGCTAGCGTATTGTTAAAACGCATCCGCTGAAGTCGTTAGCCCCCCCACCATGTCAGAACTTGCTAGCTCTTTAGCGCATATGCTTTCAGGAGAAACTGGCATTTTCTTTTTAACAGCGGATCTATTGAAGCCGGAGGTTGGTTCGTATTTTCTTTTTAACAGTGGAGCTATTGAAGCCGGAGGTTAGTTCGTGTAGCGTAGACCAGAAACGGCGACTGGTGATGACGTCAGAGCGCGTTGCCTAGCAACCACTTGGCACAGGAGTGCCTCACTTCGCCGCCGCTCCGCACCGCAGTGCCGAGCTGCTAGGACCACGAACGTGCTCCGTCCAGCCATGACGTCACTTCGCGTCGCCTAGCAACCACATGTGCGTTGCTTCGTCTAGATATGTCAACGCTGCCCCACGCCGCGTCTTGAAGCGCTTCGTGCGGCCAAGTGAGAATCTGCGCGTCGGCGGCGAGCTGATCCGGAATACCATGCCGAAGCTGCAGCCGAGAAGGGATGTCGAGTCGAAGATCCCGAGTTTGGAGAGCGGGAACGCCAGAGTCTGCGTTTGAGTATCCAGCGTTGCCGGGATTGCGACCCTGGTTGTAGCTTGGTCTATCAGAAGCTCTGCTGTTTACTCCAGCCTTGCACGACAAGTGCATGCTTCGCTCATTTTTTTTTTTGCAATGCAAAAGTTACTGGCACCTATATACGGACTGTAACTTTTAAGCAGTTATGATTGGTGGTATATACATTGATGATGTATAATGATGCTACTCATCCAGTGGTCATGCTTTTGGGCTATTGTTATTGCTCTAGACAGGGCCATCCACACTTGAGGTTGGTGGATAACCAGAACTGAAACTTAATCTTTATCTGCATGAAGAATAACAAATATTGAAGCCCGTCTGATGTATTGAATCACGTTAAGAAAATGTGTTCGTCTAGGGAACCAACGACTTTATTCCTTAAATTTCATACCTAGACGCTACCTGTGAAGGCATGGCACAAAGCGAAGACATTATCCGTTTTCTAATGTTAAAAGCAGTGTTGTACACGTTCCTCAAAAACAGGAACGAAAGTTCGTTCCTTCCCAACATTGAAACGAGTTTCCGTTACAAGTTGCTTTAATGCGAAAGGAACGCGTTCGAGTTACACTTCAAACATTGGAACGTGTCGTTACATTAACGTTACGTTTACTTTTTTAAAATTAAAATATAGTTTCGGGTAATCCTGAGGAGAAATAAAGTGAGCAATTTAAAACTCACATTGAACTACGTATACTATATGAATTAAAACATCGCTGACAGAAGATTATCTGGAGATAAAAAGAATAAAAAAAACGCTCCTAGAGGAATTTGTTGAGGGAGCACCACACATACTCCAGGCATGTCTAACTGCAACTGTGGTGGTCGTCTATTACAAGTGAAACACATATGGCACCTTCCACTTCGGTCTTCAAAAGCGCATTCAGGACACTGCGCTTCAGATGTGCAAATAGAAAGTTACTCACACGCATCAAAATAATTATGTTTATTGCACAAGGAACCGCATCTAAATGAACAATACATAGGCATTTTATGAATGCTGATTCAATATTGCAGTATGAGTGAAAGAAAAATGTCCACTATACATATTCTCAACAAAGCACCTTGTTGGAACTCAGCAAGGTTGCACATAGATGTTGGTGTCCCACAGACGAACCCGTTTCTTCGTCAGCACTTCGTTGGCAATGCTGAAGAGCCGTTCCACCGAAGCGCTTAATGGTACTTCCGTGCTGTACTTGAGGAAAAGTTGTTTCAGTTCCTCGAAGTTCTTGATCTGTGACAGCGGTTAGTCAATTAGTACTAGCAGGTGCCGCGACGGCTCATCCTGTACCTCGGCTGGAAGGGTTTGGTGCCTGAACGAGAAGAAATCTTCGGACGCGGACGAGGTGAAGACATCTGCGCTGGCTGTTTGGTCACAGCAGCCAACTCTGGTTTTATGTTTATGGTCTACAGGAGGGAGCATGACGTGACAATCTTGAAAACTAGTCATAAAATATATCGCGCAGAGTTCACGAAAAAATGCACCATAGCCACGTGACAGGCAAGCGGTATAGTTCTTCGCGCCTCATGCTTGTCGCCCATCCGCCCTGCATGATGTGCTGCGTACGTCCGTGCATCTGTTCAATGCCGTGGAAGGTTTACAGAAGGAACGCCGTCCCTCTGCCGTTCCCTCGTAAACGTAACGAGTTACCGTTACAGTTCCACCGACCCTTAATGGAACGGTGGCGTTCCTCCGTTCCTCCCAAAAGGAACTAGTTCCAGCAACGCCGTTCTGTACAACACTGGTTAATAGCTAGAAACTATTAATAACTAATTCAATGATTGTCGTTATGCAGTATATTTGTATGTTTTACAGCGAACATTGAGTAGGGATTTGTAAATTATTTCATACCTTGTCGTGACAGAGAAGACAAAACTTTGTCATACGATCTCATTTTTCTCGATGGCTTGCATAGCAACTGGGCAGCTTGTAACGCTGACAAAGCTTGTAACGTCGCACGTTTCACAACTAGCGATATAGCGCTTGGTTGTTTCGAACATCTTGGGCCAGTAAAAGCGCTCCTGCGTGCGGTGTAGCGTTCGTACAATAAATACCCAACATTAACGAAAGACTGCGCGTTTCTAACGTGTTTGTGCTAGCGCGTTACGGCCCGTGTAAGAAGCTGGTGTAAGACGCTGTGGCCTCTCCGCCTTACCCCCGTATTCATAAACGCTCCTCGACTTGAACTTCACTTGCCACCGCCTTGGGCAGCGCGTTCGAAACGCGTTGAAGGTGGTGGCAAGTCAAGTTCAAGTCGAGGAGCGTTTATGAATACGGGGGTTATACTCTCTCAGCAGTCATGTGATGGCGTCGGCAAACGCGGTGCACGTTCCGGCATGTGTAAACGGCTGCGTAGGACGCTGTGGCCTCTCCCCCTTACTAGAGAGTACTGCACGTTTGTAACGCGTTTGTGCTAGCGTTAGGCGGGAGATGGTGCAATTATAATGAAGGGCGCTGTTATAAAATAGGAATGACGTCACATATGGCGCGTGTCATTGGTGGAAGTCAATCGTTCGATTTAGTGCGGCGAGACTGGGCGAATTACACGGAAGATTCACGGTTTATCGATTATTCCCTCCGGAGCTTCGCCCACTCATCATCATTCACCCCGTGGATATGCGGTGTTTTTTTTTAGTTTAGAACCAGTCCAGCTTTTTCGATGCAGTCGAGAACGAGGCTGAGGCGTTCGTTATGTTCTTCAAACGTGCGGCCAAATATTACATCATCATCGAGGTAACACATGCATATCTCCCACTTTAGACCACGTAGTACTGTGTCCATGAATCTTTCGAAGGTGGCAGGAGCATTGCAAAGGCCAAAGGGCATAACATTAAATTAGAATAGGCCATCTGGAGTCACGAAAGCGGTCTTTTCCTTGTCGGCAGGGTCCATAGGTATTTGCCAATACCCCGATCGCAAATCAAGTGTTGAGAAGTACGAAGCAGCGTGTAAGCAATCAATGACGTCATCGATTCGTGGTAGCGGATAGACATCCTTCTTTGTCACTGCGTTTAGACGTCTGTAATCTACGCATAATCTCCAGGAGCCATCTTTTTCCTGACCAGGATTACTGGGGTTGCCCATGGGCTAGACGACTCTTGAACAACACCTTTGTTCATTATGTCCTTGACTTGCTCTGCAATAACTTTGCGCTCGGAGGATGACACTCGGTAGGGCTTCTGGTTGATGGGGTGTGCTGAGCCGGTATCTATTCGGTGACGAGCGCGGGACGACGGTAAATGAAGGGGTGCATCTATGCGTGAAGTCGAATGCAGTCTCATGCCTGGCAAGGACCTGTACCAGTGCTTGCCGTTCCGATGTACAGAGAGCCTTGCTGATCATGCCAAGCATTAACTCTTGAGAATGGCGATTATCGCAAGGAGAGCAAGCTAGAGAGACGTCCGCAGTTAGTGCCGCTATTGAGCTACATGCGGCTTCATCGAATAGAGCGATTTTCATACCGCGAGGGAGGACAACCGGAGTGTATGAACAGTTCAGCGCCCACATTGTGGCGACTCCTTTCGCCATGCACACGACAGAGCAGGGCACAAGTATACGTTTTTAAAGACGATAGTCTTTCTTGGGGAACTTAAACGCTGAAAATTTGGTCTGTCTGTCTGTCTGTTTGTCTGTCTGTCACCCGTTTCAGCCACCCGGCCAAAGTTGGACCACTTGCTTACCGCCCACACTACTTAAACTGGTACGGCTGTTCATACTTGTGAACGTTATCGATCACAAAGTAAATATTACGCATATCTGAGGCGCAACATCACTAGGTAAGTATTAGGAGGTGTGTTCCTTTAATAGAAAATACATAGATACGTAACTCTAGTTTCTTAAGCTGCGCTGAAAATGCCATACTATGCGTGCCGACGAACGACGTTCCCCGACTGCGTAGGGAGCCTACATGCAACGCCGTTTTCTACGACTGCGCGCCGACGAGCGCCCTCTGCCATGGAGGAAGGAAACCCTCTGCACAAGCTCATGTTTCCCGATGTATTGCCAGATGGCGTCCATGTCTCACGCAGCGCCTCCTCAATTTTATCAATGCCAGCCAGATGCGGCCGATTCAACATAAAGGAAGCGCTGTCTGAGGCAGGGCAAAACATAAATGGCCGCTTGATGAAATAATGCGGTAAAATGAAATCTGTTCAAACAAGCCTCCATTGCATTTATCATGCCAGGAGGGAAATGGTACGAGAACAGCATCACGGGTGGCCGCGGATCAGACCAGCACTCATGTAGTACGGCCGGCAGAAGACTATCGTCTTTCGACGACATTTGCAGCGAAGCACGCAGATACGCGGCAATTTTTTCTATTGCCGAACGCGACCATCGAAGAGTGAGCCCTTAATAGCTTCGCTGTAAAAAGATATTACTGTGTAGTACATGGCCCGCAGCGGATAATTACGATAATTGTATCGATGAGCTGTAGCTCTAGGAAGCGATGGTTGCCGATTGACCTTGTTTAGCACAGTTTATGCGGAGAGGCCTAACTACAAGGTCAACACAATCAGCGTCAACAGTATTTGCAAAAACACGAACGGGCGTCAGGCACCACGATGGTGCAATCACTTCATCAAGAACATTGAGTATGTCTGTGTCCCTGTCTTCACCACGCGAGCTTCGTTCGGGACGTGCTGATATAAATAACTTGTTTAACGATATTTCGCCACAACCGACAGTCCACGGAAGCACCGCATTGTTTAAGAAAATCGATACCAAGAATAACATCGTGTGAACAACGAGAAAGAACAAGGAATTCCGACACAAACAGTTTCCCAGCCAACAAAACACTCACAGCACAAACACCAAGGGGATGAAGCCACTCGCCGCCTACTCCACGAAAGGTAAAACCATCGTTCCAAGAAACATGACTTTGTGGCCTTTCACATTCAATTTGTGGCCTTTGTGGCCAACAAATTGAATGTGAAAACACATTCAATTTGTTTTTGTGCATCACAACAGGCAGAGGTATTTCTCCCAAAGACCGTCCGGCGACCTCACCTCCATTGGCCGCGGATGCTAATTTCCCGGTGGTGGGGAGGAAGAACGGCGCCGAGGGGACGGAAAGCGATGGGGACGGTTATTTGGTGGCGTAAAACTGCGCTCAGATGCTGGCGAATCGCTGCGTCTGGTCACGCGCGAGAAGCGGTCCATTGGAAGCAAATCGGTCGTCCGCAAGTCATGTGAAGTACGGGTTCCGGGTGGCGAGAACATCGGTGGTGTCCTTCGTGATTGACGGCCTTGGCGACAATACCGAGCAATGTGGCCTGTGGAACCGCAGTTGTAGCACACGGGAGGGTCGCGGTTGACAGCTCCTTCCTCGAAGCGAATGCTAGCCTGCTGCGGGCGGCGAGAAAGTTCGTTGTCATGTGGATAACGTGTCTCTGCTGGTCGCTGAAATCCGTTATATCGATTATAAGGTACGTCGTGGTAGTAGGGTCGGTGCTGTTCTTGGCGCGGCCTCACATAAGTCACAGGACTTCTGGGGTAAAAACGCGGTTGTTCTCGTTGTGGCTGAGCGTCATAAGTAGGGCCTCTGTCGTAGAGAAAAGTGGCTGCTGTCGGGGCGCGAGTTCATAATCCTCAATGCCCCTTGCCGCAGTATACGGGGAGAAGGATGCCACGCTTGGCTGGAAATCTGCTGGTAAGCGGAAGCTATGAGTGCCTGGGTGTGTCACTAGCGCGTGCAGGCTGAGTTCTTCCCGAACTATTTGTCGGATCGTTGATTCAAGATCGAGGGGCTGGTTGCTCTCTACGCTTGCAACTGTCGTCACATTGGCTAGCCTCCCAAACTTCGGCGTGATGCGCCTCGTCTTCAGTTGCTCGAAAGTGCGACAGTGCCGAATGATGTCGGCGACGGAAGCCAGGGTGTCTTTTGCGATGAGGAAACTGTAAACATCCTCAGCAATTCCTTTTAGGATTTGTCTTCCACTTTGTCTTCCTCAGACATTCCAGCATCTACCATCCTACACAGTTTTATTATTGCCTCAATGTAGGTCGTGCAGGTTTCGCCTGCCACTTGCGCGCGTTGCAGTAGCGTCTGTTCTGCCCTTTTCTTTTCGTCGCGGAGTCGCCGAATCGTTCTTTGATTTCCGAAACAAATCTGCCCCATGTTGTTAACGTTTCCTCGTGATTGTCGAACCACACCAACGCAGTATCCGTCAGAAAGAACACGACCTTCGAAAGCTGAGAAGCGCTGTTCCACTTGTTGGCGGCACTCACCCGGTGATAATGGATTGAGCCATTCCTCGACGTCTTCGTCCGGTCTTCCGGCGAAAGGACGCGCATCTCTCAGTTTCTGAACGGAACTGGTCGGCGCAGCAGTTGGAATGGGCCACTGTTCGTCTGCCTCATTGGACATGTTCAACTCCGGTGTATTCGGTGGGAGTCCAGCAAGGCGACGGCTCCGTCGAAGAACTTGTGGTTCAGCCTCCGTCTTCGGGTGTCGATTACCCCGGACCTCCACCACAACTGTTACGAAGAGTTGTGAAGAAATGGGTTTATTTTACGGGAGATGGACGATGATCGGAGCGTGATCGTAGTGCAGTCCGGCCTCTCAAGCTCTTCGTTCTCTTCGTCTTCCTTCCTCTCTTTTTGTACCTGCCTTTCGTATCCGTTACAATATATATATATATATATATATATATATATATATATATCATTATCAAAGTGTCAATGAGAAGATTGTAGAGCAACATCAAAAACTCCCGATACAGCTTTCTGCTGCTCAATACGTGCCACATAAATGTGTTTTTCGGAGCGTGAAAGGAGTCCGCGAAATACACGCAGAATCGCCGCGCGAGTGGCCGCTCGTGACAATTTGCGTGTATACGCGGGCTTCTTTCACGCTCGGAAAAACACTTTTATGTAGCACGTACGGAGCAACAGAAAGCTGTATCGGCAGTTTTTCATGCCGCTTTACAATTTTCTCATTGACACTTTGATAATTATGGCAGTACTTCTGAAATTAGATAATTAATTACAATTAGCTAAATAAAAATCAGCAACGAAAATATTATTGGCGGCTACACCACTGCACTGGAAACAATACGCACTAGGTTTGCTTCGCGTAACGCCGTTCCTCTTTTTTTATATCGTGCTGCGTGATAGCTGGGACACCCTGTATATGAAACGTTTATGGCCCACCCTGTCGAAGGCTTTTTCAATGTCAATAAAGACTGTATCAGTTTGTATTAGTTCATGCAGGTTGGTGTGAATTTCAGTAGTTAGTTCGAAAAGTTGTCTCTCACAAGAGCGTCCCCGTTGAAAACTATGTCGGTTTGAAAATAGAATTTTCTTGTCGACCATATATTCCATAATTTGAGATGACAAAATGTGTTCTAACAGCTTGGAAGTGACAGATGTCAGGGATATTGGACAATAATTTGTCATTTCATTCTTACCACCCGTTTTAAATATCAGCACCACGTGAGGAAGTTTCCATTCATCAGGTATTTGAGTGATATCTAACGATTGTTGGAAACAAAAGCGCAAGTGTAAAAGCGCAGGACTAGAGTATGATGGCAAATGTTCGATAGCTTTTTCAACTCCATTTGATGTTATAGTTATACGAGGCATTAGAGGGGCATCACAATCAGGAGCACTATTATTGCTCGTCCCGTCAATATTAAGGGGCTTTTCTTTCACAAAAACAGTGCAAAAATATGAATTAAAGGCATGCGACAAATCAATTGCGCCCAAGGGAGAACCATCTGATGAACATAGCTGAGGTAGGCTCAGGGGATATCACCTTCCAAAATTACTGAGGGTTATTCTTTAGGAAGTTTCGCATGTCCGTATTAAAGAACTCGTCGTTGACATCCTTAATTTTCTGCTTGCAAGTGTTCGCCGTGTTAAAGTATCCAATCCAATCGCTTTCTACTTTGGTGCGATTTGCTTTTGCGTACGGACGTTTTTTTTTTTTTTTTTTTTTTTTACTTTTTCAGGCAGCGTTTGACATCTCTGGCGAACAATAGTTTTTCTTTAGTCTCGGTGACAACCTCTTTTGGAATGTATATTTCCTGCAGCCTTTTCACATGATTTCGAAACAATGTCCCATTTTTATGAACTGAATGATCTTCATATGTTAACAAAACTCTGAATAGAACTTCTCTATTTTGTTTTCTACCTTATCAAGATCAGCTTTAGAAAAGTTGTGTATTTCCTTAGTACGGGACTGTTGTTTATTGATTTTCGGTTTAATCAGACAGTGAATGACTCTGTGGTCACTCATCTGTTCCAGGACGTTTGTAGTAGCTTGATCGGGATGCGTTGTGATCAATAAATCAAGGATCACATCACCACGTGCTGGCGTATAGATCTATTGCGTCATTTCAAAGAAGGATAACATGTGTATGAAATCGGTGCACTCCCGAGTTTTACCAATATTACATGGCGGTAAAGATAACCAAATGATTCCAGGGTAGTTAAAATATCGAGCCAATATACCCTGCGCATTAAATTTGCTTTGAACATAAGCAGTGACATCGGTGAGCTCTTCAACAATGTTTTCAAAATAATTAGGGAGCCTGTAACAAGCACCCATTACAATCGTTATATGCACACGACCCACGAAGTTTTAAGAACGCTATCAATATAACAGACTTAGATCGAATGTGTTTTCTTTTACAGCGATGAGTACGCCACCTCCCTTCCCTCATAGTCTACCTTTGCGAAATGCAGAAAACGTGTTAGATATAAAAAGTTCCCCGGTATGAATGTCTGGAGTTAGCCATGTTTCTGTGCCGATATTGATATCAGCAGAACACGTGTGAACAAAATCATCTAGGTGGTCTTGTTTGTGTTTGATACTGCGGAAATTGGCATAGATTATCGAGCAGTTGGGCGCCTGCGTTGCTATTTGCTAACGGTTAAGTTCTCAGGGTGTTCTTTTTTCTGGAGGTATCATGCAGACACTGTCAGTGACATCATCATATCGTTAGTGCCAGTTGCCTAGAACAAGCGTATCGAAATTCGTCATCATTTTCTCGTTTGGGCCACGTTTCTCGCGCGTAGTCACGAAGCTTATTTCGGGGTAACTGAACACGCGGCGAAAAGTCTTCTTCAATCAAGACTAAACATGACTTCAAGTTTTTAGTCTGAAGGCATTCCCAAGGATTTGACGTTTTGCTTTAAAACTAAGGAATTTAACAATGACAGGGCGGTTGTATCCTTCAGGACGGTGGCCAACACGATGAGCCCGCTCTATGTCACCAATTTCGACGCCCAGATGGTTCTTACAAAAATCAACAATTAATGACTCCGATGCCTCGTGACGTTCATTTTCTTTCTAAGGCAGCCCTTTGAATATCAAGTTCTTGCGGCACATTCTATTATTCATGTCATCGACAAGGTGGACTAAATTTGCTTGAGTACCATTCTTACTCGAAAGAATCGAAAGTTTGTTCTTAATGGTTCTGACAGATTCTGTGACATTGGCTGTAGCAGTCGTGTTACTTCCAAACTCCCCAAGCGCTGTTTCCATCTTCGCAAGCCTTTTCTGCATCTCAGTGATACCCGTGTGGATGTCTTTAATTTTGGCAGACATTTCTTTCAAGAATGTATCTGGAGCTAAGTTAGCCTCCTTCAAAGCGTCAAGACTCTGGTCCACCTTATCGGGTCCTGGGTTCGTTTCTACGTCACCAGCACACACTACAAGCTGAGCTAGACAAAACAGCGCAACAACAATTCTACCACGAGTACAGCACTTCAAGAATAAAGTCGCAGCACTCCGAAATCGCGAGTGCATTTTCCTCCAATGGAGCACCTTTTGGCTGAAAGAGCCTATGCGGCATCGGTACACAGCAATATCGACACCCATTCTATCAGAATTTCACACTAAGAAGAAAAAAAACACATCAGTGGGATTTGCGGCAAAAATGACACCCGCAACTATAGTGTGAAAAGCTACTGCTTCCCCGCTCACCTACAAAAAACGCAGACGTTGTTTAAGAGCACGAATTGTCCGCAAATCTCGTTGCGTACAATCAGAAGCGCCTTTTTGTAGATGGGCTGACGCCTGGAGCTGGTGCTCCCTCTTGTGACCAATGTCGGACGTGATGACGCGCTACACTGATGCCGGCTATCGCAATCGACGACAGCCGCGAGTGATCCGTCTTGGAAGAACCAGATACGCGTGTGCGCGGGTACGTCAGACTCGCACGAATTGGCCGCAAATACGCCTGCCTATGACACCATCAACTGCTTTGTGAAATAATTTTTTTCCTTTTTGTTTGTTTGATTAACCTCTCCTTCGATCATATTTATCAGCCAATAATAGAAACAACATGAAGAAACCATTTCGCAGTCAATCCCTATGTTGTAGAAGGCTAAATATGGTGTGTTCAAGGGCAGCGTATCTTCTTTACTGGCACATTTAAATTGGTCTGTAGATCTACGTTTCCCCGGTAATTGTGATCATGTAAACAAGGAGCCCTGTGGGTGTGTGTGTCTTTTTTTCCTCCCGAAGTCGCAGCATATCGTGTGCTCTTCGGCAGACGACGGGACTCGTCTGCACGACGCGGAATAATTGCGTGCACCGTAAATAGTGTCACCCTAGTCACTGATTGCACGTTAGCCAAGCGCTTTGGCTACAGTGTGAGCAGAAATACCACTCCAGACCTTACTTTTACTAAAAACGTCTGGCAAGCTAACTGGACGCAGAAAGGAGTCAACCTCGGCAGCCATCATTATAATTTACAATTACGTTACCGTGTACCAATTTACGCCCAAAGTTCCACCTCAAACCAATTGACGACTGGGACAGGTTCCGTGAAATCCGACGCCAAAACCTGACAAAGGAAATTCAGGATTACAAAGAATGGGCTTCTAGGCTCCAACGTGATGTAGATCTTAGCGAAAATGTGGCCCCGGCAGAACATATCCGCGATGCAGTAGACAGTAGGCTACTCCACCTATGGGAGGCCAATCAGAATACGGAGAAACGACGGCTCAGGCAAAAGCATAATCGCAAATTAAAACGGAAAATGGCGCAAAGGCTACAGCTCGTCACCGAACACGCGGCCGAGCTTTCGTCACAGCAATGGACTCAGATATGCAACTCACTCGACGGCAATTGATGTAGGAAGAACTCGTGGTCCCTCCTTCGCCATATGCTAGACCCATGCTCCTCGCGCTCGGAAAATAATAAGCAAATCACCAAACTCCTGTTCGAGGTAGCGAAACAAGGGTTGGACTTTGAAGCTATTCTTCAAGCCACATACTACCCCGACCTAAAGCAGGAATCAACACCGACCTATAAAGGAGCTCCCAATTCAGACTTGGACGTCCCCATCACAGAGGCGGAGGTATGGGCCGCACTAAGTAAACCCGTGTACTTAGGTTTAGGTGAACGTTACAGAACCCCAGGTGGTCCAAATTTCCGGAGTCCCCCACTACGGCATGCCTCATAATCAGATCGCAGTTTTGGCACGTAAAACCCCATAATTAATTATGGGCCGCACTAAGCAAACTTCGCACCACATCCGCACCAGTACCAGATGGAATTACTAACAAAGCACTACGACATTTAGACACCAAATCATTGGCCGCTCTCACCAGTTACATAAATCAGCAATGGGAGCAGGGCACGCTGCCTCAGGAATGGAAATCAGCTAAGATGAGTTTCATCCCCAAGAATAACAAGCCTTTACAACTTAAAATATGCGACCAATCTCTCTTACCTGATGCACCGGAAAATTGATGGAGCATGTGATCCTAAGTAGCCTTAACCGCTAAATGGAGAAAGAACAACTCTTTCCCCCCTCCATGCTTGACTTCCAAGCGGGACACTCAACTCAGGATGTCATGTTACAGCTTGAGGAGTACGTGCTCAATCCCGTTCTCCCACACATTACCAGAGCCATCCTTGCATTGGACCTCACCAAGGCGTTTGAAAATGTTGCTCACTTCACCATTTTACAATCTCTGAACGACCTAAACATGGGCTCTCGCACGCACAGGTATGTGGCTGACTTTCTCAGCAACAAGTCCGTCTACCTACAGTTAGGCACATACAAAACCAACCCCTTCACGCTAGAAACCAAGGTAACGCCCCAGGGAGCAGTTCTGTACCCGTTTCTTTTCAACACTACTCTTATCGCGTTAGCGCGGGAACTTGCCAAAATTCCTTCCGTCGATCACTCCTCGTACGCGGATGACAGCACCATCTGGGTCAATTCCGGCAACCATGGCGAAATCGAATCTTAGCTACAGCTAGCCGTTGACACTGTTGTTAGACACGCCAATAGCATTGGTCTAAGCTGCTCGGCGGCTAAATCAGAACTCCTAGTAATGGACCTAAAAAAAAACGGGATATCTATAATATTAAGGTGACATTTGATGACACTCCCATCCGCAGGGTTTATAAAATCAAAATCTTACGTCTCAATATTTTTGACAATGGCTCCAACGCTGAGACCATAAAATTAATCCGTACTCCGATTTTCAATACTGCTTCACTAATTAAGCGCATCTCCAATCGTCATCATGGCACGCGGGGAGCAGACACACATCGTCTCGTTCAGGCCTTTTGCTTATGCAGAATTACCTACTCCATCCCTTACCTCTATCTCACACTGACGGAGACCGAGCAACTCAACAGACTCATCCGCACCGCCTTTAAAAGGGCTCTCCATGTCCCTAAATCAACGCCGACAGAGAAACTCCTTCAACTAGGGGCACACAACACCCTGGGAGAGCTCGTAGAACCGCAGATCTTAGGTCATTATCAAAGGCTATCACATACACAAACTGGTCAAATACTTTTTCACCGACTCGGAATCAGCCTACCCGGTCATACCACGCCCACGCACTCTCCTCCCACTGCTGTTAGCAATAACCTGTACATTATGCCACTTCCCAAATACACCCACCCGGAACATAATCAAGCAAAACGGGAAGTTAGAGCCAAGGCTCTGCACAAGTGCTACCACCTCATACACCAGCAGTTTATGAAGATATGCGGCCGAATATTCAAAGCACCAAGTTTTCGCAGTAGCCGTTGTAGACGGATTCCAAAACGCAATTGTCTGTGCGTAGATTCCAAATTTGACAGAACCCCTAGAAGCGGAAGAGGCAGCAATTGCCTTAGCAATTGCTCACTTCCTCGCTAAGTTTATTTTCTCAGATTCTAAAACCGCAATTTTAAATTATGGCAATCACAAAATCCCTTACACGGCTGCTAAAATACTCCAATCAAGTCCCCCACCTAATCGCCTGGTCACCCTCCTTTGGGTCGCTGCACACAGCGAACACCCAGGCAACTTGGCCACTCACACCCAGGCCCGAGCACTCGTCAACGGGGCTGAGAGCGACCCGCCTTCGCCTCGCAGTACCGAGGATTGGCTCCTCAGCTACTATGACCTCACCCTGTTTTACAGAAATTCCCTCCTAATCTATCCCCCCACCGCATAAATCTCTTCCCGGTAGTGACCTAGTTTTGTAGCGCAAACTTCAAATGGCCACAGTTACATCCCCTTTCCTTGTGTCCGTTATTACCCGCGGTGAAACCTCCCCTCACTGCCACTTGTGTCCTAGCACCAGAGCCGAGTTTGACCAATCTTTTTTGATTTCCCGAACAAGCCCGAGCCCCCGTGGCAAGTATCAAAACACCAGAAATGATTGGAGACTGCTCTGTGCAGCTCGGAACCGGTGCTACAGCTTCGGACAGTGGGGCAGGCCAGAGGGGTCGCCGCAGCACGCATGTGCCCAGCCATCTAGAATGGCCCGAGGGCCCATCGTCGTACTGCTTCCTTTTCTCTCCCCCCCCCCTTCACATAATTCTCTCGTGAATCAAGGAAGGTTACCGACCCACCACCACAAGCACGCACTCCACTCCTTCGACGAAATCCTCTATGTTCAAGCTAACCCTTAACAACATTCTAGAAAGCGTGCTTTGCGGCAATTAATGCTTTTTGGACGGAGCACATTTGAAATTACACCGCGTCTGAAAATGCTGCAAGTTGAGCACGCTGCCTTTTATCCTCAAGAGATGCCAAGCTCGGGAGCGCGTCCACCGCTGTCCGAAAATATCCGAACAGACTATTTGGACATTACTAAACAGAATACGCAAGCAAAACCACAAAAAGTGCTACATAGTTATCCTTCTACAACCTATTGCAAGAATAAATTATGTGGGTCCACATTTCGGCGCGCCTGGAGTCACATTATTCCACAGTATCTCTTTGGAGCCGATCTTACATGCATTCCACTGTAGGACTCTTATTTTCAGCATCAAAAGTGACACAAAGCTTCTCCGTAAACTTTCTTGAAATAAACCGTCTAAACTGCCAGCTTATCTACATTTTTAAAAGCTATGAACTACGTTTCGAAATTGGCATCGAACTTTATTTCAAAGATTCCAAAAAAGCTTAGTAAAGTTCGCTCGAAGTCTAGCTATCACATCATTATACATAATCTTACCTCAGATAGTCAACTTTCTGGTTGTGTTGTAGGAGTCTTCACATGATTCTGAAACGCGTCTCGCATTTATGCCATTTTAAATCTAAGGTACTGCCGGATGAATTAGTACCTTTCCCAGCAAGTAAAAACTTAGAAGGATTGTAGAAACTTTAGAGGGACAACAATAATATGCGTAATGATGATGAAGATTTAGTGGCATCCCCTTTGAAACAGAGCGGTGACAAATTGTCACCTAGCCTACTTGATTTATTCCGCTATGCTATACATGTTTAATTCGTACGCATCCTTTGCGAGTAGCCCAGCAAAATATGTCACGCGAAAAGTGTAATGCATTGTATCTGCACAAAATGCGTAATTTGCGAAGTTCATACATTTAATCGTTATTATAGTGTAAATGTAGGCATTGGCAGCTGTATAAGCGATACAATTGAATCCACTCTCCCAAAAATGTGCTCTAGTTCCTCAAAGTAATTAGGCCGCCTTTTGGCAGCTGGTTTCCCTTTGACGGTCGTCAACGCCATAACCGAGTCTCTATTGCAAACTCGCCTCCTCCCGCGCTAAGATCAGTGACGCGCGACGCTTCCGCTCTTATGCAACCGGAAAGATTATGCACGGCCCCTCGATAAAAAGACGCCATTTTTTATCCATCGGCCGTGGTAGTTTTATGAGCTGTATAAACTTGGACATGCAGCAGCTCCAGCAACGCGCAGAACTGTTGTAGACGCCGTCAGCGTTTTGCCCGCGTTCGCACCGAACGCGCGTCGCGTTGGTGACTGTTGCCGGTGCCTCTAGGGGCAGCTGGAAGGTTTTCGACGAGATCAGAATGGGACACTCGTCGAGCAGCGTCGGAAATCTAACCCACCTTCTCGTCTCGCAACGTTTTATTGCGATAGCAATTATATGGACACTTCAACCGGATTTCTGCCGTCGCCGTCGCCGTGAGGTTCCGTATAGATTCCAAGGGCGATAAAATCGTTGCCGCGCGCCGTATGCGCCAGCAAAAGCGCGCGGGGGACGCGCGCTATCACGGAGGGCGAACTCCCCCGCGCGCTATCACGGACAGCGAACGCACGGCGGAAAGCAAACGCGACCGTCGCGCGAAAGGACGTGGGGGTATGGGAGGGAGGGAGTGGGGGCGGGGCTGTGCTCCGGCACAAAAGGCGTATCTTGCCACTCAATCTCCCACGCGAAAGCCAGAAACCGGGAAGAGGGGGAGAGGGGGGGCAGCTTCTCCTCTGCGAACAACTTCTCCTCTGCACTTTGCCCGGCGGTGCCGGTCGCCCGCACCGTCTCCTATCTCCACACGGCTCTGACCTTTGTATGCGCTGTGCATTCGCCGCTCTATGTCCGATGTTTCCGCGAAGCATCGATTTGCTATCTCAATCGATGATTCGCCTTTTGGGCGAAACTGCGACATTTTTTATATAAATACGCATTTGGTGCCGCAACTAAACGTCGCTTCCCATCCCCCCACGGCCTTTTGGGCGACGGAAGAAGTCGCGTTTACTCTCCGCCGTGCGCTCGCTCCCCTTGAAAGCGCGCGTCCCTCGCGCGCTTTCACACGCACATACAGCATGCGGCGCGCGGGGACGATTTCATCACCATTGGACTCTATACGAAGCCTCACGGCGACGGCGACCCCGACGCCGATGGCAGAAATCCGCTTGGAGTGTCCATATAATAGCTATCGCAATGAAATGCTTAGCAGTGGCAGATGCATCAGAAAACACGTGCCTGCAATTATGTGGAAGGGCAGGCTGACAAAAGGAAAAGTAGGGAGGGCAGTTGATGTACTCCGCGCATTTGTACAATTTGTTAAGCAGTTATGAGAATGATTGCAGGGTGTCGTAGGCAACCAGCATAATGTACATCCCTTTCCCTAATGATACGGGGAAAATATGAATTTCTAAACGCTTCAGTTTTGCAGTAGGAATCTTTAAGCTGCTTTGCGCGGCTAGACCGAGTTGATCGACGAGTGAGAAAATCAGTATACGTGTCCCTGTCTATGACTAGTTTTCCATGATAGAGTAGATAGATGTGCTTCAATCGTTCGTTATACCGCCGTTCTTGTAGTGTCACTAGTTCGGCTGTTTCGAGCATAGCGCATGGCGATGCATACTGGCTAAAATAATTGATTACAAATCTGATTGCCTTTCTCTGAAATTTTTCTACCTTTACGGTAGGAAAATTCAACAAAATAAAAGCTCTGTACGAAAGTCATGCGGCCTGGGGTCGAGAAAACCATGAAGCTCACGAAAAAATTGTTACAGGAACGGGACTCAAGTGCTCGGCGAACACGTCGGAACTGCTACTCTACAAACCCACGAGCAGAGGTCGGAAACGCCTGCGCGAAGAGGAACGGGAATACTCGGAAGACGTTATCTCGGAAGATGGTACTCCCATGTCACACGTAGACAAAATTAGAATCCTGAGATTACACCTGCCGGCAAACGGATATAACGGAGAGACGGTGCGCAGACTCCGTCGTTCGATAGACGACACGATCCGACTCTTGCATCGCATCACGAATAGACGCAACGGTATGCGCAAACACTGCGCGATCTGTCTCGTGCAGGCGCACGTGATAAGTCGCATAACGTACACCGCCCCCTACCTAAAGTGGATAGGGTCGGAAAAAAAGAAAATCGATTGCACGATACGAAAGGCTTTCAAGAGGGCGGTAGGCGTTCCAATCAACGCGAGCACCGACAAGTTTCTAGTGCTCGGACTTCACAATTAACTCGACGAATTATTCGAGGCACACGACGTTGCGTAATACGAACGATTATCCAAGTCAACGACGGGTCGACGCATCCTCGAGTCGCTTGGCATCACGTACCGCACTCAGCATGGAGAAAACACGGTGGTTCCAGCCTCGGTCCGCGGCTACCTGAACGTCCCGCCGCTTCCCAAGAACATGCATCCGACGCATCACGTCGGGCGACGCAACAAACGAGCTAGCGACCGTCAACAGAAATTTGGTAAGAGTAACGAGTCGGTGTACGTAGACGCCGCGCGATATGGCGAAGGAAGAAGCGCACACGCAATCGCGGTTGTAGACAGCACGGGCAAATGCCTCGCGAGTGCCACAGTGACCACGGGACACGCGGAGGCGGCAGAAGAAGCAGCGATAGCCTTAGCACTCGCCACGGTGTCGAACGCTGCGATCGTGAACAGCGACTTGCAAGCGGCAGTCCGAAGCTTCGCGCGCGGCCCCGTCTCGCGGGAAGCGGCCCGCATACTCCAAATCTGTGAGGACGGCGACTCGACGTCACAAAATTCTACGGTCTTCCTCCTCTGGACCCCGGCGCACACCAACGTCCCGCTCGCGGGAAACGAGGCGGCCCACGCCGCCGCTCGAGGTCTCACTCGCCGAGCCGTGGCAGACTACGTGTACGCTGCCTCCGCCCTCCAGTGCGGGGCATCGGATCTGCCGGATCGAGACACTACGACAGACACGCTGCAACAACAACAATCACAATGGCTGTGGGGCGATCGCCTGTTTACGTTCAGATACCTCACACAACACTACAGACTCGAAAGACGCAAATTCCCGCCTCCGCACGTTAAATTAAACAGGAAAGAGGCCGTAAACTTACGCTTACTACAAACAAAGTTACCCTAGTCCGGCAGTCTTACGCCACTGTTACCCTAGCTTATACCCGACTGATGCTTGTAAAACGTGCGGACTCAGAGCAACGCTGCGACACATGCTGTGGGAATGTGCCGGCAACAACGGTACTGAAACCGCCGCCGTTCGCGACGCGCCCATAACGGCAGGCGTTGATAGATTAAAGGAAGCCTCGAGCTCGCTCATTCACGCCGTTGCCTCGGCTGCGGGGGCCGCCGGGGACCTTCTCCGTCGGCGTCGCCGCCGCTGGGAGGCGGTCCTGAAAAGTTCGGCAAGCCGTTCGGCGACCGTCCGGCAAGCCGAAGATGCCGCCCGAGTCCAAGGACTTCGAGCCGACACCTGAGGCCACTAAAAGCAAAGTGCCGGCACTTTAAATAAAGAGTTTATTTCTTCTTCTTAGATGCTTAAACATAATCTGCTCAAAAAGTTTGGAACATGTGCAAGGTATAGAAATGGGTCGATAGGAAGAAACCAGTGATGAATCTCCTCCTTTTGACACGGATCAATACTTCCATATTTCCACTCATGGGGCAACTCGGATATGCTTAAGGACTTATTAAAAATCACACATAAGAATTTAGAGCACCACTCGGCATACTGGAAAAGAAATATGTTGCGTATCCCATCGACACCAGAAAATATTTTCGTATCATTTTTATGTAAAAGCTTTAGAGCACCTTCTTACGTAATTATAACGTCACTGATAGGCGTAACGCTGTCCAGCGTCAGAAATATGGGCTTTTCACCGTTGTCTGCTGTAAACACGAAACAGCCCTCTTTTTTTGGCCCTCTTTGGGTACCTGTGAATTTAATGCCAGCATGTTGCGTGCATCTGAAACGCGCGGGTGGATTGCTTGTTATGTTTGATGCATTCTGCATTTTTCTTTTCTATCTAACCTATCTACCACGTTATGCTCCGTTAATAGTAGAACACGAAGCAAATTACCTCAGTCTTGCACTTCTGTGCTGTCGGGAGCACGCGAGGAATATTGTTAACTTTTTTTGTTTGTTATCAAAGCCACAGCGCCAGCATATGTAGATTTATAAATTTTGACATGTGATGCTCTAATACATTTACAGTAATAATAGAACCGGGAGCTTCCCCTTTGGTTCCAAATCGCACCATAAACCGAGCATACATTGTTTATATACTACAAGCGCGTCATACGCGTATACCATGATTCGATTTATAGCGTCGTTGCTAGATACCGCGATGGGTGAAGGTTACGCCCGCTTCTCAAAATATAAGACAAATGTCCCGAAAGTTAACGAAGCATTTCGTTAAGCTCAATTGCATAATCTCAACAAATTGCTCTACCGTTAAATGTGTTTACTTTTGTTACCCACAGGCTGGTGCAGGTATGTAAAATGTATGTAACAGTGATTTCCTTGCTTGTACCTAGATGAGAGAGAGAAACAACTTTATTTAAATAAAGATCGTGCTTGGTTACTGTGGGTGGAGCCCCTCTTCCAGTACCCCACTGACTATTGTGTACCGAGATGACAATTAACAGCCAGCGTAGTGTTTGTCGTCCCTGTCAGTCCTTGTCCTTTTTCGCTGTACGTCGTTTTTACCACGAATTACCAACCAGCCCAAGCAACTACCCTCATCAAAGTTCCATTGCGGCAACACATAGCCCTCGCACCTCGTACGGTACAGTGGTGGCGCGACGACACGATGACAAATAAGACAAACTGTGAAGACTTTAGCTACGTTTTGACGCCAACAAAACCATCCGTACTCCAACTATAATCTACTCCAACTAGTCCATGTTTCTGTCCTCAAACACAAAAGGTATGTGTTTTAAGCACAGGAAGCCATCAGGGAAGGAAAAGGAAACGAAACAAATTATTGACATGACTTATAGAAGAAGAAACCTTCATTTAGGAGCGTCTCCGCAACTGCGAACACGATGTGCTAGTTCAGGAAGCGCTGCTGCCAGCTCCATCCCGTTTACGGATGTTGAGCGGGCGTTAGCTAATCACGGCAGCTGCAGGGGCGATCGCTCTCCAGCTAAGCAGCATGGGACGACTAGAACTGAGAGTAGTTGTCACAGAAAGTTTATCTCTCACTGTCTCTTTGAAGAATGGGAAAACACACATCGATACCATCCCTAACGAAAGCCCTGTGATTTCAGTGAAATAAATCAAATATTCAACGGATAGTTTGGTAAAAGGAAACAGCTTGAAATATTTTCTTTTAACATCCTCACAAAGAAATAAGCTCTATAATGGAGGATAAAACAGGGGAAGGCAAATGAAATGAGATTTACCGTAGTACATTGAGGAATCGTGAATTGTCTGATGTATTGAATCACGTTAAGAAACTGTGTGCGTCTAGGGGACCAACGACTTTATTCCTTAAATTTCATACCTAGACGCTACCTGTGAAGACATGGCACAATATTAAAGCTAAGACACTATCCGTTTCCTTGTGGTAAAAGCTAGAAACTATTAACAACTGATTCAACGATTGGAGTGATGCAGTATTTTTTAATGTTTTACAGTGACCATTGAAAATGGATTTGGAAATTATTCCAATCGCTTTCACATTCCTGGACGTGACACATGACAAATCACAGACCTTGACGTACGTGACAAACGACAAAACTTTGTCATACGATCTCATTTTTCTCGATGGCTTGCATAGGAAACGGGCTGCAGTATTCATGTATGGAAATGCCGAACCACCGCGAGCACGGAAGAACATCTTTCGGGAACACTTTCAAGTACGCGGAATTTACGAGAGCTCTATTTACACTCTTTTCTATTTTCATATCGTTCATTTGAGTTATTATTTGCGTGGTAATGACTTTAATGTATTTAGCTTCGCTGCTTGGTTTTGGCTCCCTTTTTCAGAAAACTATGGCTGCGGCTTAGCTCAGATAACCCTGTATATGCAAAGCGAAAGCTGGGTTTAGCCTGGTTAAGCCTTGGTTCACTTGGTTAACCTATGATTTAGCTGTAGTTATTATAGGTATGAGACAGGAAGAGAGCGGTGTGGATGAGAGAAGAAACGCGGATAGCTGATATTCTAGTTGACATTAAGCGGAAGAAATGAAGCTGGGCAGGCCATGCAATGCGTAGGATGGATAACCGGTGGACCATTGGGTTACAGAATGGATAGCAAGAGAAGGGAAGCGCAGTCGAGGTCGGCAGAAAACCAGATGGGATGATGAAGTTAGGAAATATGCAGGCGCAAGTTGGAATGAGCTAGCGCAAAACAGGGGTAATTGGAGATCGCAGGGAGGGGCCTTCGTCCTGCAGCGGACATAAAATATAGGCTGATGATGATGATGATTATAGATATACACTCATCCTTAAGCCAGGTGTGGTGGTAGTGCCTAGGTCTGTGGCTAGTCATTACTGTGATTAGGCTTGCCATTCCGGACCCTCTCCAGTGAAGCAGCTCGACCGGGTGATATCCGCGGGGTGGTAAGATGCCGCTTGCCGACGACACCTCAAATCCCCCGCTCCCGCGCAACGCTCAGAGAAGGCGGCCTGGCCTCGCTTCATCCATGGTCAAGCTCGCACTGACTAGGCAAGCGCGGCACTCCTCTTAGCCAGGCGCGCGGCGTGTCACATGATCAGGCGGTGACCCGGCGGCGGAGAGCGCATGCGCCCAGCCGGAGGCGGCTAGCGCGTGCGGCGGCGGTGGAGCTCGGCGCTGCGAGTCACGAGATGCGTTGCCAAGGCTACGGCGCAGCTGTAGTCAAATGAAGGTCAAATTGCTGGCGACGGCAAAATTCGGCTCGAGTAGGTTAGCAAAACTTTCGCTTTAAAAAAAAACGGCAGAGCAGGTGAAAGGTGCATTCCTGTATTACCAAGCCGTTGGTCGTAATTTCGAATACCAGCGCAATACTATTTTTTTTCTGTGCTTGGGAATCCACCGACGGCACTGGTAGACACCAAAATGACCAGAAGAGCAAGCCAGTAACAGGTATCACTGTGAAAAAGTATTTCCCTAAGTGTCAGTGGACGTTAATTTTGTTTAAAGTTACGTTGTATAACACGGCACTCTCCCGAAGGTACCTTCCCCTATTTTACTATTTTCGAAATGAGTTGACGAGGCTGGGGCAGTCCTAGCAAAATTCACACACAGTACGCAAAGTAGGAAGCTAGGTGTACACTTCGGCGTGCATCTACTTGTAGTTTCAAACCAGATGGCAAAATACTCCAGCGTTTCGATGGAACCAACAATGAACTACAGTAATGTAGGCCTCTGTCTTTTCAGCAACACACCTGGCACAAGGTTCTTCCGCAACATTTACAGAACTGCTAATGTACACTACGATAATTTATTGTTTTGTAAAAAGCTTTAGACAAATTTTCACAGGAAGCGCCAAACATTATTTCAATCTCTTTCATACGAATATTTAAAGTAGCTGTAAGGCTTCTTGTTGACGGAGAAGAGTTTTTAACGCTTCTTTGATGATGAAGTCATGAAAAGGACGGCGGCAGAGTCACCGATAGTGCGAAAGCTCATCGACTTCCGCGTGTGTCTGTAAAGGTACAGATCGAGGCACATAAGTGTCCTTACGTGCATTGAATACAGGTACAGTACCGTGAACCCCCGCAGGGGCGTCTGCGTAAGCAGGCGTTTGGTGAGTTGCGCCACCACGTACCCGAGCACACGAGGGTTGGACCCTCCCGCGTCTGACCGTGCGCGGCTTAGCCGTGTCCGGGGAAAAGGGGATCCTGGGGGTTGAGCCAACGCTGAGTGTTTGGACCTTTAAGGCCCCTCGGCGGAGGCAACACACCCCTTTGGCCTCGGCTTCACGTAGACGGCACCCCCGGACTGACCCACCCGGGGGAAATCGGTAGTTGCCTTTTCCTGTCTCTCTCTCCAATCTTCGTCTTTCTCTCTCGCCTTTTTATCTTTCCTGTCGTCTACTCTTTTCTATATTACTTCCGACCTTCTTGGCAGCGAGGGTTAACCCTGTGTGAGGAGCCAACCTAGGTTACTTCATATTCGGTTATAGTGGTGACGTACAGTTGGCGTCCGCAGGACTTGTTTTCTATAAGACCTGTGGCGTCCCCTTGTTGGGCTCCATGGTGGGCGGCTGGCGTTACTGCCGAAAACTGCAAATTTGGATGGATAGATCCTTCCCCAAACTCCCTGATCGCCCTCAGAAACGAGGGCGCACCGAAGAAGTATTTAAATTTTTTGGCCGTAACACCGAGAACTTCCCCCGCTATCAAGTAATTCACTGTGAGAAACCAGGAAAGACAACGAGAATGATCTCGCCTTTCCTCGTTTCCAAATGTCTAACTCAGACAATTGGGCCAGGCTATCAGGCATCCAGACTAGCAAGTGGGGACCTTCTTTTGGAACTTCACGACAAAAAGCAACATGAAAAACTATCTAACCTAGTGTCTCTTGGGGACATACCCGTTTCAGTGACCCCACACCGCACCATGAACACCATCCGCGGTGTAGTTTCCGATGTTGATCTCATGGAGCTTACCGAGATTGAACTTCTGGAAGAATGGAAAGAACAGAATGTAATCAACGTAAAACGGATCAGAATGAGGCGTGATGGTAAAGAAATTGACACTAAGCATCTAATACTCACATTCGGTTCCAGTGTGCTGCCAGAAACCATCGAGGCAGGTTACATTAAAATCAGAGTAAGGCCGTACATCCCCAACCCTCTCCGTTGCTTCAAATGCCAAAGATTTGGCCACAGTTCACAGAACTGCCGAGGCCGTCAGACTTGTGCGAAATGCAGTGCGAACGAACACCTCTCTGAATCATGTGAAAACTCTCTCCACTGTGTAAACTGTGATGGGGAGCACGCCGCATACTCGCGGTCGTGCCCTACCTGGAAAAGAGAAAAAGAAATTGTATCAATCAAAGTAAAGGAGAACATATCATTCAAGGAGGCACGTAGGCGGGTATCATACCTGCCCAAAAACACCTTTGCCGATGTGACGCGTCAGGGGGCAGCGACACAACGGTTTCCGGCGGCTGTCCGGCTCACACGCAGTGAGCCGCCAGCGATGCCATCCGCCCCCTCGGCGGCTGCAGCTCAGGCTGCTCCGCCATCTCAGAACACGGGGCCATCGACCTCAGGGCTGGTGGCCTCCAAGGTCTCGTCCCTTGAGACGAGGCCTTCACGTCAAACTAACCGCTCGCAAGAGCGCGTGTCCAGCGCCTCGCAAGATGCGATGGACACAACAACCGGCCAGACGGCGCCACCAGCGCCTAAGGAGCGGCGAGAATCTCTCGACCGCTCCAGAAAAGAAAAATCTCGTATCACGGCGCCTGCAAAGGGCCCCGTGAGCTAATCCTCACCTCTTAAACACACAGCACAAACACATCTGTCATTATGGAGACACAAATACTTCAGTGGAATGTCAGAGGACTTCTTCACAACCTCGACGACATTACAGAACTCCTACACAAACATAATCCTAAGTTGCTGTGTGTTCAAGAGACACATCTGAAACCTACAAACACAAACTTCCTTCGTCAATACACCATCTTCCGAAAAGACCGTAACGAGGCTAACGCCTCCGGCGGTGTAGCAATAGTTGCCGACAAGTCCGTAGCTTGTCGACACGTCGCCCTTCGGACGCCCCTTGAGGCAGTGTCTGTTCGGGTTATCCTATTTAACAAATTGGTCACGGTATGTTCTATTTACATACCCCCAAATCATCACCTCGAGAAAACAGACTTTTATAATCTTATCGATCAACTTCCCGAGCCCTACATACTCGTGGGAGATTTTAACGCCCACAATACATTGTGGGGAGACTCACGATGCGACGCGAGAGGCCGTTTCGTAGAAAACTTTTTAGTAAACTCCGGTGCATGCCTCTTTAATAAGAAGGAGCCAACATATTATAATCCTCACCACAATTCCTATTCATCGATAGACTTGGCGATTGGATCTGCTTCCCTATTTCCTGACTTAGAATGGAATGTAATCAAAAACCCATTCGGAAGTGACCACTTTCCATTAACTCTAAGCCTAGTAACGCAAGGTGACTCCCCTCCACATGTACCTAGATGGAAACTAGCCTCTGCTGATTGGAAACGTTTTAAGGAATCGACTTTTATATCCCGTGATTTTATCAGCGAATTTAGTATAGATGACGCGACAGCGTATTTTACCGATTTTATCATCGAGGCAGCAAAGAAGTTCATTCCACAATCAAGCGGTCGCTCATCCCGAAGACGAGTTCCATGGTGGAATGATGAGTGCAAGGAGGCGCGTAAAAAACAAAATAAAGCGTGGGGCATACTTCGCCGATTCCCAACTGCAGAAAGTTTGATGGAATTTAAAAACATAAAAACACAAGGAAGGCGAACGCGACGGCAAGCTAAAAGGGCAAGCTGGGAGAAGTTCCTGTCCGGCATCAATTCATACACACAGGAGGCAAAAGTATGGAGCGGACTAAGGAGGCTTAAGGGACAACAAGTTCATCCGTTGCCCGTGGTGGATAAAGAAGGAAACACGTTGGAAGACCAGGCCAACGCACTTGGTCAACACTTCGAGCATGTGTCTAGCTCCTCCCACTACTCAGCGAGCTTCCTGAAGTGCAAAACAATAGAAGAATGTAAGCCACTAAACCGAAAATGCAGCCCAAATAACCCTTATAATCGTCCTTTTGGCGTTGCCGAACTTAAAGCTGCCTTGTCAGCATGTCAGAGCTCTGCACCGGGTCCGGATCTAATCATGTACGATATGATTAAGCACTTGCACCCCGACACGCAAATCACACTACTCACACTTTTTAATACTATCTGGGCCGCTGGGTATCTGCCAGCTAAATGGAAAGAAGCTATTGTCATCCCAATTTTAAAGCACGGTAATGATACATCATTGGTGACCAGCTACCGGCCTATAGCACTTACGAGCTGCCTTTGCAAACTTTTTGAGAAAATGATCAATCGCCGTCTTGTACATTTCTTAGAGTCTAACAAAATGCTTGACCCATTTCAATGTGGCTTTAGGGAAGGCCGATCTACAACCGACCACCTCGTTCGCATCGAAGCAAACATCCGTGATGCTTTTGTACACAATCAGTATTTCTTGTCTATATTTCTCGATATGGCAAAGGCGTACGATACGACATGGCGGTACGGTATCTTACGAGACCTGTCGCATATGGGCATTCGAGGTAATATGCTTAGCACTATAGAAAGCTACCTGTCTAACCGTACTTTTCGAGTCAGAATTGGCAACGTATTGTCCCGCCCATTTACACAAGAAACTGGTGTACCTCAAGGAGGGGTGCTCAGTTGCACGCTGTTCATTGTTAAGATGACCTCGCTCCGTGCATCACTACCTCCAGCAATCATCTATTCTGTCTATGTAGACGATGTGCAATTAGGCTTTAAATCCTGTAACCTCGCAGTTTGTGAACGACAGATACAGCAAGGCCTAAACAAAGTGTCTAAATGGGCAGACGAAAACGGATTTAACCTTAACCCCCAGAAAAGTTCCTGTGTCCTTTTCACAAGAAAGCGAGGACTAGTCCCCGATCCCAGTATCGAAGTGTCTGGGCAACGAATACCTGTGAACAAGGAGCACAAGTTTTTAGGTATTGTACTTGATGCAAAATTGACCTTCATTCCGCACATCAAATATCTGAAGGCAAAATGCCTAAAAACTATGAACTTAATGAAAATTCTCTCTCATACAACATGGGGAAGTGATAGGAAGTGCCTAATTAACCTCTATAAGAGCCTTGTTCGATCACGTTTGGATTATGGTGCCATGGTATACCACTCAGCCGCGCCAAGCGCGCTAAAAATACTGGATCCCGCCCACCATCTGGGTATCCGATTAGCCACAGGCGCCTTCAGAACAAGCCCTATTGAGAGTCTATACGTAGAATCAAATGAGTGGTCCCTTCACCTACAAAGAACATACACCAGTTTCACATATTTCTTCAAAGTACAGTCTAACCCTCGACATCCTTGCTACAAACATCTTAACGATATGGCATCTGCTGCACTATTCCATAATCGACCCTCAGTGAGAGAGCCTTTCTCAATGCGGGTCAGAAAACTTTTCGATGAAATGAATGTCCCAATCCTCGAAAATTGCCTGATGGCTCCAGTAGAGCTGTTGCCGCCGTGGCAATGGCAAATCGTTGAATGCGACACATCATTTGTAGATGTAACAAAACACGCCCCAGAGGCGCACATACATATGCACTTTCGAGAGCTTCAGTCGAAGTACACCTGCCCAGAGTTTTACACGGATGCATCGAAATCACAAGGCGGCGTCTCTTACGCGGCTGTTGGCCCATCGTTTTCTGAATCTGACGTTTTACATCCTGAAACCAGTATCTTCACGGCAGAGGCCTATGCCTTACTGTCGGCTACTAAACACATCAAGAAAGCCAAGCTCCCAAAGGCCATTATATTCACAGATTCCTTAAGTGTCGTGAAATCTTTGAAATCTCTACGAAAACAGAAAAATCCTGTTATAAATAACCTCTATTCATTACTCTGCAATATGTATGCTTCTAATCAACACGTTGTAATATGTTGGGTGCCTGGGCACAGGTATATAGAGGGTAACGAGCTTGCCGACAAAATGGCAACTTCCATAGCAACAAAACCTAGCAATTTTTCCATACCCGTTCCTGCCACAGACTTAAAGCCATTTCTACGCAAAAAACTCAGAAACTATTGGCAACACTTATGGGATGAACAAACACTGAACAAACTCCATGTAATTAAGCCCCTTTTGGGCAACTGGCCATCATTAACAAAGTCACGACACACTGAAGTTCTCTTTTGCCGCCTTAGAATAGGACATACATATGGTACACATTCATATATTTTAACTGGTGCTGAACCTCCCCTCTGTGGCAGATGTGGGGAAAGGCTGACCGTACTTCACGTCTTACTGGAGTGTCGGGAAGCCGAAACAGAGAGAAGGAAACATTTCCCTGTAGCATACCACTATCATATCCCTCTTCATCCTACGATGTTTATTGGTGAAGAACCTCTTTTTAACGCCAAAGCAGTTCTCCGTTTCTTGAACGATGTTGTACTACACGTTATTAGCCCAATAAGTTCATAGCGCATCCTCTCTCCAGAGGATGCTGCTGTGATAGTTTATTTTTATAGCACGTGCCTTCAGGCCCTTGTGTTTCAAGGGCTTTGTTTAGGCAATTGTGCTTCTGGCCAATTCTTGCATCTGTTATATTTTGTAAATCGTATCATTCTCCCTCAATGCATTCTTCATTTTCATAGCACACCTCATTAGCCATTGCCATGATCTTAATACATGTATGTTTTACGCACTTTACAGCGACTATTTTAGGCCTCTTTACAGCCACGCCTCATCTATTTCTCAGAATTCATCGCTCCACTGCAAACTCACAAACACTGGCATGGCGCTCTTTGGCCATACTTGGCCCTTGCGCCATTAAACACCATACATCATCATCATCAGTACCGTGAACCTGACGTCATCTCTTGGTCACGTGGGTTTGGGTACCATCGAATGTTAACGCCGCATGCAGGAATTCCCGCTTCATGGAACATGTAATGGTTTAGCATCAATAAAACAATTTGCAGTTTGACCCCCAAGCGAATCCCCGAAAGCGATCGCAAGGTTTAGCGCTGCTTTGAATGTGTCTCAAGAAACTGGCGTGACCAAGA